>NC_088418.1:20582366-20724866 GCF_034236695.1 Oncorhynchus nerka
CTGCACTACTTCCATGGTCTAACCTAAGGTGTCCGCAGTCCCTTTTCTGTGTGTGTGTGTGTGGGTGCTTGTCTATCTGTACGCAGGGCTTTCCTCTCCCTCTCTGTCAGACCAACTTTCAATCCATCTAGTGTATTAGGCGCTAGACTCAACTCTGATTAACATGGGGGCTTACTACATGCGTCCACAGTCACACACACACAGCCTCCAGGTACAAAGGACAGTACCTTCAAATAAGAGGTGGTAGTCCGTCACCTCTTTCCACCCGGTTGGGCCCAAATATGAGATCTACATTCGTAAATGGAAGACTTATTCGACTTACAGAAAACGCATGAAAAGGTTTGCTTCTGTTTTGACTCAAGGAAGGAGACCCTGTTTGATTTGTCTGTCCTCTCCACAATATTCACTCGTATCATTGATATCAGACTGTGTTTGATCTCAACGTTGTCCAGATATTTTGTTCATACACACATGACATTAATATAGAATTGATTGTAGTAGTCCACATACTGCACTAACTGGCAAATCTACATAAATTGTACGCAGAGAAAAAAAAGGCTTTTAGGTTTTTCATATTACCAGTAATTCTGTTACTATTTATTTATATACATTGTTTGAGAATTGATGATTTATTTTTGTTGATTATCATTAAGTGTACATTTTATGGTGTCTATTGTAAACGTAACCTGACGCAAACCAATGGTCTTTGGCCAGCGAATCACATGACATGTATAGTTCGTATTTCTCCAGGACCAGATCATTCATGGATTGCTTTGATTGTGTGTGAATTCAGACTTAAGTCATTTTTAATATGAATGAAATTGCTCTGTTGTCCTATCTAAATATTGTTCTTATTTCTTCGGTTTTGTCCAGAGTTGTAATGATGAAAATGTTTATGTAGAGCCTTTAACCCAAACAGCTGATATGTTGTTGCATGTTTTTACCAACTCCCAATACTACGTGTGTTTCAGTCCAGTTTGGAAGGGGAGTGCCATTCTACTGTAGGTGGACAGAGGAAGATTGTTGTGTTTTATGTGCAAAACCCGAGAGGCGCTGCAAAGGGACTGTTTGTGTGTCCTGTCTGTCATTAGGGCAGAATGATGCTCTCATTAGCCCTGTAACACACACATTGCTCACACACAAACATACTCTCATTAAAACATACACAGGTACCCCCCATGTCCTCCACCGACAGACAGACAGAAGGCCGGTGGTCTGCCTGGCTCAGGCCAGACGGCCGCCTGCCTCCGTGCGGCAGAACGAGAGAGAGAGAGAGGCCATTTGCTATTCCGTTTCAGGACAAGCCGGTTGTCTTATTTTGGAAGCGGGGGCTTGTTGGGGGAGGGGGCTTTCTCCGCTACCCCCCCCCCAGCCGCCCGGCGGCTTCAAAGGTTCAAATTAATGACCAACAAAATAGTGGCTCCCCATCCATCCCACGTGGGCCATCCACTGGCCGAGTTATCATTAAGTTGAGGAATAATGAAAGAGTAAAAAAAGAGGATAAGGAGAGGAAACGAGGAGGAGGGGAGAAATCCCTGCCAACCTCATCAGATAATCACCTGTGTTGGTTTTGGTTTTTCCATCAAAAGGAAGAACAGGTGGAGGTGTGTATCAGGATCTATACCTGGAGGTTGGTGTATATGAGCCAAACAACTGATTATTGTGTGTACCTATCTGGAGTGCCTACGTGTGTTCGTCCTCTCTCCTCGGTCCCTTCCTCCCTCCTCTCTCCACCCCCACCCGTCCTCCCTCCTCTCTCCACCCCCACCCGTCCTCCCTCTTTCCCTCACCCCTGTCTTCCTCCCTCTCTCTCTCTCTCCCAGCCTGTCAGGGTGAGCTGAGTTGTAGCGCTGCCGCAGCCTCCCTTCTGCCGTGCAGTGTGGCCGCGGCAGGCAGCGTGGCCACGGCAGACAGCGAGCACGGCTCTATTTGAAGTTGTAATGGTGTCAAAAAGTCAGGGCTGACAGACAGCTGTCAGTCCCACAGGGCCTCATTAAAAACAGACCCACTTGACAAGGAAATAATTGAGCGTCGCCGACAACCCTGCCTGGGCTCCGTTTAGATGTTTGTATTTTGTTTCATTATTATTTCTGGCTATTATGTTCATTAGGAAATGGCATTAAACAACTTTAGATAAAGGGGGAGGGCTAATGATTTGTTTAGAGGGGGGAGTATTATTTAACAGGAGGCCTGTCATATGATTCCTTGGTTTGGCAGATGCCTGGTATCATCTGCCAGAACTCTCCTTTTTTTAGTCTACTTTCTCTTGTTCTCCTTTTTGTCTGCCCATCCTTCCTTTTTTCCCAGCCCTCTTATATCTCTCCATCCCTCCTTCCTTCCGTTCCCTCTCTCTTTCTCTCTCTCCTTCTCTCCCTCCGAGCAGCGGGTGCCTTTAAAGTACGAAATAGATTATTCATTACCCCCTTTCTGTTCTTTGTGACTGATTTGGTTTTCGACGAGCATCTTGCCACGAAGAGAAGGATGAAAAATTGTCAAAAATAGGTTCTATCTTATTCCAAGGGGCAACAATAGCAGCAGGTACAGACACCTTTTAATATTTAATTAAGCCCAGTGTTAACCCACCTCAAGTGACTAGAGGTGTGTGAGCTCCATACAGACAGGGAGAGAGAGGGGAGGGATTTTTTGGGGGGGTGATTAGTAATTGGATGTCTAAAGCCATTTAAATGTGTTTGCTTCTCTCCGATCGCTAGACAGGCTCGTGTTTTATGTCCCTGTCCATTGTCATATGATCATTGTCTGAGGGGCTGGTGAGTTCGTCATGTCCAAGGCTGAATATGCTTTTTAAGGTTTTGGAGATGTGTCTACCATTTAGGTTTGAGTCATCTCTTCTTCCTTATGCAAGAGCCATTTATGCCACATTTGAAAAATCGGGAAAACTACGTCTCCTGGTGTTTAATACACAAACAAGGGGTCCTCTCGAAAACCGGTAAAAGGGGATAATTGTTCCCAGGACGAGTAAACTTTTCGGCAGCGGCCCCTTCCGGTACAAAATCCTGCCGTTTGTCAGCCGTTTAGGCGGACAGGAATTGTGACAGGGAGCGTTTGAGCCGTTGTCCCTCTGAAAGACGCACCTTAAACGGGATAGTTAAACAACTCCGACAGTGGGATCACGATGGGAGGGCAGACGTTTTATCTCCCAGAGAGTCTCCGCTGTGAGGGACGCCCACCCGCAGACCAGCGAGCCGAAGTCCACAATGACACCGTTTGACAATAGGGATGAGTCTGCATCTGTATCGACTGTCCACACAAACGCAGACAAAAATACATTACACACGCATCCCTCTCTACTGTCACACGTGCTGGAGCAACCCCCTAAACCCCCTTTCATTCTATGATAGTAGAGAGAGGGCTACAGTATGTTCCCCCTTTCATTCTATGATAGTAGAGAGGGCTACAGTATGTTCCCCCTTTCATTCTATGATAGTAGAGAGAGGGCTACAGTATGTTCCCCCTTTCATTCTATGATAGTAGAGAGAGGGCTACAGTATGTTCCCCCTTTCATTCTATGATAGTAGAGAGGGCTACAGTATGTTCCCCCTTTCATTCTATGATAGTAGAGAGAGGGCTACAGTATGTTCCCCCTTTCATTCTATGATAGTAGAGGGCTACAGTATGTTCCCCCTTTCATTCTATGATAGTAGAGGGCTACAGTATGTTCCCCCTTTCATTCTATGATAGTAGAGAGAGGGCTACAGTATGTTCCCCCTTTCATTCTATGATAGTAGAGGGCTACAGTATGTTCCCCCTGTTTGTACCAGTCCAAGTAGAATGGCTTTCTTCTTTTTTCCCTCCCTGCTCTTCTCTTTTAAATCATCCAACGCTGTTGTTTATTTTAATGGTGTTTACACGCACAAAGACATGACAATGGCCCTATTCTCTGCGGTAGGTCACAGAGCTACAGCCGTGTCTAGAGCACCTACCCTTGTGCTTGTGGGCGAAAAGATGGAGCCGGAATAGTGCAATGGCGAGTGCAGTTGGTTTGCGTGTCGTGTGTGCATGTTTCGGTCGGTGTTCAAAATGTCCATCAATAGTGTAAGTCTAGTATCTTGATGATCAAGTCCGAGCAGCTGAACTCAACATTGTGTTGCTTTTCATACTTTTTTGGGGGGGTGTTTAGTTTCTCCTCCCTCCCCCCCCGAGACATTTTTGTGCTTTCTGTAGATGTGAAGAACATTTGTGTTGTCATTAAAGCAGTATTGCATTTCAACAACAAAGATGCCCTGTCGTACTTTCCTGTCGTCTTCCCTCCTCCGCCCCTCTCGTTCTGTCGTTCATTCGGCACCGAAAAACCACCTGACACTTCAGGAAGAAGGAAAGGCGGAGCCGGCAACTTTCCATTTTACCCACGGCTGAACCGCAGTCAGATCCAATGTCTGCACCTTCTGTTACGTTCACCTCAACTTGCAGAGTGAAGCACCGACACAGGTGAACTACTCATACAATATGAACACTGAACACAAAGACCAGGACAGACACGGACTGAAGCAGACTAAACTAATCTCCCCCTCTTTCTTTCTCCCTCATCTCTCTCATCTCTCTCCCTGTAGAGTACTGACATATCCTTTGAGCTAAAAATTAACTCTTTACCACTACAAAGGAATACAGTTGTAACCGGCGCTGCCATTTGCATGATAATGGAGACTTCATGTAATTGACCCAGTAGACTGTATTAGGCTTCTTAAATGTTTGCATACTTTTTAACCTCTCGTTTCGTTATGCAATGCTTATCATTTCATTAGGGCTCCAATAGCTATTAGAATATATGAACGTATAGTATGCTGCAGTAAATGGTAAGATGCTTTTGCAACATTTAAATGCAGTAATTTATGGTACATGGATTTGAATGTATGTCTACAAATTGAAATCAGAGGTCAGTAGGGACATTTTTTTAAGTCTGTTCTCTTTTCAGAGACAAAAAGTGTTCTTCTGGTCAACCCTCAGACAGTGTAATGTAGAGCTGGATTGACAGAGACCGACAGAGGTAAAGAGAGAAGGAGATCTGGAAGGATGTATGGATCAGACAAGGCTGCAAGAAGCCTGGAAGGCAGGGCCTGACTGTTGTGCTAGTTCCAAGCTGCACAGTCATTTACTTTGCATGTGGTGTCTTACCAGACAATATTCTACATTTCCAACTGGGAGGCATCAGTGTAGAAATCACAGTCTTCAAAAGACGGCCTGCCATTCATGTTCCCCGTAGCCGGAGATCTGAGCAAACGGTGATAACCCGCGACATCTTTCTGGAAAACGGGGAGTCGATCAGCTTTGATGGAGCACATCCTCGATGACAGGCTACTGAAGAGCTCTCTAATGAACTGGGGAGGGGCAAGGGGGGGGTGCATCGCTTAGCATGGCAGCATGGAGGGGGGTGGGGGGATTAGGGATGGAAAAGGGGGGTACAATTGTGTCAGTGAGGAATTTCATATGCATAATTGTCTAAACATAAACATAAGCTCATAGATGTACTATAATGGATGGAGGTGAGGAAGATGGGATGGAAGGATGACAGAATGGTATTGGAGATGAGGAAGATGGGATAGAAGGATGACAGAATGGTATTGGAGATGGGGAAGATGGGATAGAAGGATGACAGAATGGTATTGGAGATGAGGAAGATGGGATAGAAGGATGACAGAATGGTATTGGAGATGAGGAAGATGGGATGGAAGGATGACAGAATGGTATTGGAGATGAGGAAGATGGGATGGAAGGATGACAGAATGGTATTGGAGATGAGGAAGATGGGATGGAAGGATGGCAGAAAGATTTTGGAGATGAGGATGGGGGAAAGGTATTGGATATGAGGAAGATGGGATAGAAGGATGACAGAATGGTATTGGAGATGAGGAAGATGGGATAGAAGGATGACAGAAAGGTATTGGAGATGAGGAAGATGGGCTGGAAGGATGACAAAGGTATTGGAGATGAGGAAGATGGGCTGGAAGGATGACAAAGGTATTGGAGATGAGGAAGATGGGATGGAAGGATGACAAAGGTATTGGAGATGAGGAAGATGGGATGGAAGGATGACAGAATGGTACTGGAGACGAGGAAGATGGGATGGAAGGATGGTATTGGAGATGGGCTGGAAGGATGACAGAAAGGTATTGGAGATGAGGAAGATGGGATAGAAGGATGACAGAATGGTATTGGAGATGAGGAAGATGGGCTGGAAGGATGACAGAAAGGTATTGGAGATGAGGAAGATGGGCTGGAAGGATGACAAAGGTATTGGAGGTGAGGAAGATGGGATGGAAGGATGACAAAGGTATTGGAGATGAGGAAGATGGGATGGAAGGATGGCAGAAAGATTTTGGAGATGAGGATGGGGGAAAGGTATTGGATATGAGGAAGATGGGATAGAAGGATGACAGAATGGTATTGGAGATGAGGAAGATGGGATAGAAGGATGACAGAAAGGTATTGGAGATGAGGAAGATGGGCTGGAAGGATGACAAAGGTATTGGAGATGAGGAAGATGGGCTGGAAGGATGACAAAGGTATTGGAGATGAGGAAGATGGGATGGAAGGATGACAAAGGTATTGGAGATGAGGAAGATGGGATGGAAGGATGACAGAATGGTACTGGAGACGAGGAAGATGGGATGGAAGGATGGTATTGGAGATGGGCTGGAAGGATGACAGAAAGGTATTGGAGATGAGGAAGATGGGATAGAAGGATGACAGAATGGTATTGGAGATGAGGAAGATGGGCTGGAAGGATGACAGAAAGGTATTGGAGATGAGGAAGATGGGCTGGAAGGATGACAGAAAGGTATTGGAGATGAGGAAGATGGGCTGGAAGGATGACAGAAAGGTATTGGAGATGAGGAAGATGGGCTGGAAGGATGACAAAGGTATTGGAGATGAGGAAGATGGGATGGAAGGATGACAGAAAGGTATTGGAGATGAGGAAGATGGGCTGGAAGGATGACAAAGGTATTGGAGATGAGGAAGATGGGATAGAAGGATGACAGAATGGTATTGGAGATGAGGAAGATGGGATAGAAGGATGACAGAATGGTATTGGAGATGAGGAAGATGGGATGGAAGGATGACAGAATGGTATTGGAGATGAGGAAGATGGGATGGAAGGATGGCAGAAAGATTTTGGAGATGAGGATGGGGGAAAGGTATTGGAGATGAGGAAGATGGGATAGAAGGATGACAGAATGGTATTGGAGATGAGGAAGATGGGATAGAAGGATGACAGAATGGTATTGGAGATGAGGAAGATGGGATAGAAGGATGACAGAAAGGTATTGGAGATGAGGAAGATGGGCTGGAAGGATGACAGAAAGGTATTGGAGATGAGGAAGATGGGCTGGAAGGATGACAAAGGTATTGGAGATGAGGAAGATGGGATGGAAGGATGACAGAAAGGTATTGGAGATGAGGAAGATGGGATGGAAGGATGACAGAATGGTACTGGAGATGAGGAAGATGGGATGGAAGGATGGTATTGGAGATGAGGAAGATGGGCTGGAAGGATGACAGAAATGTATTGGAGATGAGGAAGATGGGATAGAAGGATGACAGAATGGTATTGGAGATGAGGAAGATGGGCTGGAAGGATGACAAAGGTATTGGAGATGAGGAAGATGGGCTGGAAGGATGACAAAGGTATTGGAGATGAGGAAGATGGGCTGGAAGGATGACAGAAAGGTATTGGAGATGAGGAAGATGGGCTGGAAGGATGACAAAGGTATTGGAGATGAGCAAGATGGGATGGAAGGATGACAGAAAGGTATTGGAGATGAGGAAGATGGGATGGAAGGATGACAGAATGGTACTGGAGATGAGGAAGATGGGATGGAAGGATGAAAGAATGGTATTGGAGATGAGGAAGATGGGCTGGAAGGATGACAGAAAGGTATTGGAGATGAGGAAGATGGGATGGAAGGATGACAGAAAGGTATTGGAGATGAGGAAGATGGGATGGAAGGATGACAGAATGGTCCTGGAGATGAGGAAGATGGGATGGAAAGATGACAGAAGGTCTCCATGATACCTCTGCCTTAGATGGGGGGGGGGGGGGGGTAGTGATTAAACATTCATGAAGGTGTGTCCAATCACAGTGCTCGTCTGACTGTCTTTCTACACAGTGCAGGAAGTGAAATTGGATTGTAGTGATGGGAACCCCTGCAGGTTGGCATGAGGGGTCAATTGAATGGGGAGTTCAAAGGTTGCAGAATTTATATGATATCCTCTTATAACCCCAACCACCTTTTCCTCGCTCGTACTGTAGGATACATCTAACACAGTAAGGAATGCCAGCCTGCTTGCTTTTATGTGGTTATCATGCTTGTATATCAGTGCTGTAATATGCAGGAAGAATATATTTGCTTTCAAAATGTGGGCATTGGTCAGTTTTTAAACTCACACAGACATGATTCAAAACACTTTCACTGACATGGACCCATACATTGTCAGTCTCTCTCTCACACACACACACAGGCTATTATAAAACACACAGACACCTTTATTGAGTTGTATAGTGGCGGCAACAAAATGCACAACTTTTGTACATCTCAAGGATTCTTCTGACTGCCCAGATGAACAGAGAGCCAATATTGATTTTTCTCCTTACCATGCAGTGACTGGGATTACCTATTTGCTCATTCATTTTTAAAGACAACTAGTGAGATTCTTCCCCCTTTTTTCTGTGTTCTTGTCTCTATCATTCCTTTTTTCTAAAGAGTGATTGTACCCTCCCCTTCTGTGGCAGAATCCCTCCTTGACCCTGAGACTTGTAATTCTGCCATAGATCACAGCTTTGGAATATTAGGCCTTACAGCGGTTAAATAAAATATGTTCAAATCGTCCAATCCCAGAGGCCACGGCAGAAATTCTAATCAGCGAAAAAAGAAAGGGAAAGGATTATGGGTAAAGGGAAGCATCAGAATCCTACTGGCCATGTCTGAGGAACAGGAAGAGAAAGATAGAGAGGACCCAACCTTAATCATCATAATCACACTCATCAACAACACTCTGTGAAAGGTTATGCATGACAGCAGGAGGAGGTGGGTTAAAGATTTGTTTTAAATCATTTAAGAGGGAATTTCCACGGATATTGAGAGTAGTATGCCAAACAGGACAACCCTTCTGGGCACTGGATGCCTTCACTTGACCATTGTAGGTTGGAGTCAGAATTGACCCCCCCCCCCCCCCCCCCCCCCCTAAAAAAGAAGAAACAAATCAAGTTTGTCACAACCAAATTTGCTTCGGTATTTGAGATTATTGCACAGGTGCAAAGGCTGAGGCCATACAACCAACATGTAGTACTGTGGTTGAAGCTGGACTGTATGGACTGTCCATAGAGGGTGATTGATCGGAACTCAATCCCTCAGTGTGTTCAGAAGACCACGAGACGCTCAATTACACTCTGAGATTCAAATGCTGAATTCACAGACTGAGACCCTCTGAGAAATACCAGTGACCTTCAGCCAACCGCCAAACTCCAAACAACAACGTCAACCAGAGGTTTGACATCGATGGCCAAACACTTCACGAAGTCGAATGCAGGTTCTCGTTACCAAAAGGACACAAGATATAGAATTTTACCAAATGACCAAATCATGTAAATATTTAGTTGTTTTTTTGTGTTGTTTGTTAGGAGATTCATCTATCCATGCCATATGTGTATTAGATGAGCCATTACTGCGCATTAGAATAGGAATAATTGTGTACGTAGCAGCTTATGAATCATTAATCCCCGTGGTTTCCATCTGGGGGTTTCTGTCGGAGGGGCAAGGGAGGGGAGTCAGAGGGGGGGGGGGGGGGGCTTGGGCCCCCACGGACAAGCCAGTGTGATGAAAGAGGAAGAGAAATATGGATAGAGAGAGAAAGAAACATGGATACAGGCTATAGTGATGTGTTACATTGTGGAACGGGCAACATATCCTCATTTGCCCTCTATAATGTGCAGTATAAAGGGAAACGTTACACATTTCTTTTGTAAATCGAATATATTTTTCATGGATGCGTATGGACTGTTTTCTTTTACACTTGGAATGGAGAACCATTAGCCCTGTTTATACCTGGTTCTCAGATGCGTTCTTTGTCCTGATCTTATCCACATTCTGATTGTGTCCACATTTTAAGACAGGACTGGTGTAGACTATTAAAATATGTATTGTGATCAGATCTTCCTGCCCATCTCTAGAGGTAGTCAGGCTTGCATTGTGCAAGTGTCGACGGATGCATGTTAGTTCCAGGTGTAAATGAGGCCATTGAACTCTCAACATGTGCTGAGGTACTTGTGGTTGAAGGCCAAGCTGGAAAATGATCTTACATCTCTTTGCAACTAGGATAACGGCAGTGAGTATAACACCGGAGCAAAATGTTATCACTCACTGCCATTATACTAGTTGCAAAGAGCCGTAAGATCATTTTCTCCTTGGGGTTGGGCAGTATGCAACAATAGGTGCTGAGGGAAAGAAAAAGCATGTGGTTATACAAACTAGTAATGTTACCATTGTACCCTGACCATGAATGCAACATGTTAATTCTAAATGAATTCCCTCTTGAACAAAAACGATGTCAATTGAAATGCTCGGGGATGCTTAGAGCCTTCAGTGTTTGTGATTCAGCAGACGTGCTCTAGCCTTGAGTCCTCATTCATTGTATGTTGGTTATTCTGAGTAAATTGCCTCGTTGGTCTGAGTGTCCATCAGCTCTCATTGTTTAGACTGATGGATGACTAGTATTTCACTATGTATCTCTATTTTATAGACACCTTTTACACTCGCTGAACAAATGGTGACATACAAAAGGGGCATGTAAATCAAAACCGCCATTGAGGAATACATAAATAAGACACTAGCTAATATGTCAATAAAAATAAAGCACAGATGAGGTGAAGGAGAAAACTAGGCTATGGCACTTTTCTTTTTAACTTTTCTTTTTTGAAAGCTTCACATGTGCTGAGGTACTTCTTATGGTTGAAGGCCAAGCGAGAAAATTATGTTATAGCTCTATACAACTACTATAATGGGAGTGGTACAATTTTGCTCCGGTGAGAAGAATTCAGAAGTTTCACTAACAGCGATAAATAACTCTTCTTGGGCAGTATGCAACAATAGGTCATGCTCGTCTCTGCAAGTTAGCCAACCTAGCTAGCATGCTATGCAGCGCTAGGTTAGCTAGCCCGGTCGCGAAAATCCACGTAAGACCGGATCAGGTCATCAACAAGTCTGGGAAGAGAGGCAAGCGGTGCTTGACCGAGGCCACCCCCTCCCTTCGTGTAGTCACCAGCGACACGGTTTGCCGGCCCTCGACTTTGTCTTCGGCCTAACAACACCCGTGCCAATATATCCTCTAAACACCGGCTTCTCGGGCATTATCACTTAAATAGGTTATGAAGGAAAGAAAATGAATTTGGTTTAACAAACTAATACTGTTACTGATGTACTCTCACTATCAGTACAATTGTTTCCTTCTAAATGAATTCCCTCTTAAACAGGGCTAACAAAAACGATGTGAATGGAAATCCCTGGGGATGCTGAAAGTCTACAGTGTTTATGGTTCAACGATCCTGCTCCAGCCTTGAGCCCTCATTCACTTTTTGTATCATGTCTTCCCCTCCCCAGCCAGACCACTCTCAGACAGTCCTAGCAAAGTTCTTGCTTGAGAAATTAGTCTATGCTAAGAAGCTATTTGAGTTCATCGCAGTAAAGTACTCAAGTGTCACCCAGAAATGATTTGATATTGAGATAAAAATGGCTGCATTGGACCTTTAAACAATGTTAAAAATAAAAAAAATCCTGGAAGGTATTAAGGTATCACTAACATGTAATAACATGTATAAAGAACCTAGTGAAGTTGTTCAACTGAAACATATTTTCAATTGTTTTATTTTAATTGTTGTTTTTTTACAATTGAAACTTGTTCCTACTATGAATCATTGCTGCAATAGTCACATCAACAGCATGACATCACATGACCTCCACACAGTAGGAGTCCTCAGTTACCAAGGTTATCTTTACCAAGAGATGGAAAGATAATATCTGAATAATATGTTCATATTTAGAAATGAATTGGGTTACAGTATGAATATATACGGACACTGACACACATTGATACTCAGACAGATGAGGAAGCGTGTCTCCTTTAATTCTTTTTTTAAAAAAGACCCTGCTTTACCTGTACTGTGGCAGAAGCAGAGAATGCTGGGAAGGCGAGGTCAGCGGTTCATCCGTCAAAGAGGCTCCTCGTTGATGGATGGCACTTCGAGCACTGCCGTACCCACCACCGTAGCCCTAACCGCCGAAAAGGCCTTTTGTAATAAATAAATAAACAGGGCACATCAAAGGGATTTTCAAAAAGAAAAACAAAGCCAGCACACACACACGTTTGTTCGCAAACACACACACACTCACACACACACATGCGAAGAGAGGAAGAGAGGGGAAAAAACTCAAAGGGCTGAAAATGTACACATAGTTTACTCTCCGATGACACCCAGCTTGAAGAAAATACCAGACCAAACAAAACATTGTGGCGAGAATCGTGTTTGATTCCATATTCGGTTTGAGAGGCGGCTCAAAACAAGAAATTGGGCCGAAACAGTTGGTTGCTATGTTCTCTTTTTCATGAAACGTAAAGGTACTTCCAATCATCTTCATCCCCAATACTCACGTCTCATATTGATGAGGTCAGCAGAGGACAGGAAGGAGCTACAAGTCACTATTTATCCCAGTGGATAGAAACTATCACAGCACAGTAGGCTACTGTAATAGCTCCATGTTGGTTTACTAAATCAAAACCGTATTCTCAAACACAAATAAACACAATAGCAAAACAGGAAATGTGTGAACTGGGGTGGGCTAGCGGTCTAAGCTGCTAGCTGCCTCGGGAGCACATGTATAATGTACCGCTGCCAGGTTGGGTTCGATTCCGGCCTGCTGCTCTTTCAGCGCTCTCTCTCCCACCTTTCACCTCTTATCTCTCTCTATCCAATAAAAACACAACGCAGGGTTTTATTGTTATTATTATTCATGTGGGCCGTTTCCCTCTTTCTGAATAAAGATGTGTTTTCAGCGTTAGTGGTGTTGAGGAAATGGTGTGTACATTTGATGTGAGGTCACTTTTTCATCGTTACGTACTACGGCCGTGGTTTACAATTATACAAGCTTAAGTAAATATATTGCATTTGGGGTTTTGGATGAAAAGGCAGTCTGTCAGATTGTAGGTGAATGTGTTGTTTTCATAGTTGGCTTGGGGGTACCATGGAACCTGTGTGCCAGGTTGGTGCTCTTGGTTTTGTGAGCTTTGAGAAGCTCAGTTAGGGCATGCTGTATGAAATATTGAGAAAGCTGTGTGTGTGTGCGTGTGAGCCCATACACATATGTGTGTGTCAGCGTGAGGCCCCCAGCACGCTCCTAAGAGTGGTAGATTGGAAGGCCATATCTTCCATCACTGTGAGCCTATTGGTATGGATCAACATACTCTCTACAGACTTACTCTGTCTCTTCCTCTCTCTTCTCCCTTCTCTCTCTTCCCACTTTTCTCTCTCTCTCACTTTACCCCCTTCTCTCACCCCACGTACATATTGTCACTGTCTGATGAAAACCAGTTAACTCAATTTTAGCCTTTATTTATTTTTATTATTTTTTTATTGAAAGAAGTAATTCCCTCAATGCACTATGTATATTTAATCCCTCTAGGACCAATAACATGTATTCAAAATAGCTTCTGAAGTTTCACAATTGTATGTTCGTTAACGGGAAAAATATGGTATTTTTTTCCTTTTCATGAAAAAGTTTCTGTGTTGGAGATAAGAGATTTCCATCAGACAGACGATATTTTGCTCCCATAGATCAAAATCTTGCTCTGTTCATTCCCACCCCCTTAATCTATACATTTCTTTACACTTTTACTCTTGTCTCTCCATCTCTCACATCATATGTATATCCCTCCCTTTATCTTGTCTCTCTGTCTTTCCCTTTGTCTCTCTCTTTCTTAATCAGCTGACAGTGGCCTACCTGTAGTCAGTGAGCCTGGCTCAGTTTAGTACAGTTGAAAGAACACATCAGATTTCTCCTGCTTTCTCTGAGGCCTGATAGTAAAGGTTCTCTTACCTGTTTGGAGCTAGTGAGGCGTCCCTCCTCCCTTTAAATGAATCTTCAGAGGAGGGAGATTGACAGAAACACAGAGAGAGCCGGCCCGTTTGACTGGCGGCCCTGTCAAAGTGCACCCAGAGGCGCTCCCCTACAACCTTTTCCACTATACAAGCATTTCGCTACACCCGCAATAACATCTGCTAAACATGTGTATGTGACCAATAACATTTGATTTGATTTGACTCCTTTCCACTCGCCGCCTCTCTGAGTTGATTTGGCACTTATGGTACAGTAATGACCGAAGCGCGCACACACACACACACACACACAGTCTTACCTATGTATAGAGACCTCAAGGTTTTTTTTAACAATCTTTCTTTAGTTGTTATTCATGTGTGTGAGATACAAGAGGATGATAATACAAATACTGAGAATGTATGGCCCAGGTTCCTGAATGATGCAGCATAGTGGTGATAATGACTGGGAAGTGTCTCACTGATGGCCCTAATATGATGTATGAGGACATTTTATCCCATGTTTGTGCATACAATGACAAAACTAGAGAGAGCGACCTTGGGGGCTCACCAGCTGACATCTTAAGTCACTCTAGAGTTCTAATGTCTTCCTACAAATGACGTGCGTCTATATTCCATTTAATTAATATGCTTATAAGTAGTATGTATTATTCAAACATGCAAATGAGGCACCGTTAGAAAACATACTTTTTGACACAGCTTTCTTGGATGGAAAAAGTGAGGCGTGGGAGCAACAGCCCTTCTGAAACTTTTATTCTCTGCAAACCACGAAGACAAAAAATGTGTTTCTCCTTCTTTGTCCTTCTCTTACTTTACTTCGGGTGTGTTTGAAATGCAAGAGAGTTGAGAGAATTGAAATAAGGCACTTCTAACAATCAAAGGTGATTTACAGTTCAATGACGCACACCTGAGGACTTATAATTATGTGCAACACTGAAATATGTTCCCCTAAGACACGACTATGAATATATTTAAACCAACTTAGTTAGATAGATTCTTCTTGGGAGGTTTTACTGGTTTGGTCTGAGGTGTTTGGAGTAGGCAGCCATCTTTAGACCAGTCGACCATAGGAGCTTTCTATGGATGCGGCCGTCTCTAACAAGGGTGAAAGAAAGAACCTCTTATGTTCACTTTTGGGTTGAGTTACTTTTGAGAGGCTGGTGGTCGCTGAACTGAGGCTTCACTGAGCCGGTAACCACTACACGAGCCCTCAGTCCTCTCATGGGCTTTTTGGGAGCAACTATGGCCCTGTTCAGACCTACAGATGTAGGTTCTTAATTTGAGCAAGTTTGCTTATGCAGGAAAATAATCTTGCAGCAACAGGAAATGTAATTATAATAATGGACGTTAATAATGGACATTAATAATAATAATGATTAATAATAATAATGGACATTAATAATAACAATGGACATTAATGGGCTTTTTTGTAGGAGTTGATCAATTCTTCATAAGGGAAATCAAGTCTGGAATTTCAAAGTGGAAATTACAAACTTCAGAAGCCTTTTCAAACCTCAAATGTACTACAAGTTTTACATTTCCTGCATTGCAGGGTAGTTCTTCTGCAACAGGTTGTTCAAAGTAAGATCCTACATCTGTCTCTGAGTTGATAAAAAAAGAACACTGCCATCCTGGGTTGGTTTAGGAAAACAGAGCCAAATTGAATGAGTTATTTTAAAGACAATTATTTCACTTAAAAATACAAGTTACACAATGAACAGTAAAAACACTATGATAGTACATAGTCAAATAATTGTTACATTTCATGGCTTTGTCAGACTGTCTTCACACGGTGTGGATCCAGTAACACGATTTAGTAATGTATCTGTTATTGTCGTGATGCTGTACTGTTTGTGTGTATAGTTATATACATCAACTCTATTAGATTGAGGCCATTATTTTAGGCCTGAGAAATACACCAGGAATCCGCCTGGTACCTGAATATCATGACTGTACCTCCTCTGTTTAAACAGCACTATACTGAGCTTCATATTTCCCCTTATAGATACAATTTTTAAAAAGATAGTTGCTCACTTAAAAATACTGATGATCTAGGTAGTGCTGTTTTTTGTTTTTTTTTACCTTTATTTAACTAGGCAAATCAGATAAGAACAAATTCTTATTTACAATGACGACCTAACCCGGACAAACCCGGATGGCGCTGTCTGCATTCTGTTTATCAATCTTGCCTACAGGGTTCAGTGATTCAATTTCACACCTGTTCATTGTGTACATGCATGTTAATGTTCTGTGTTATGTTCTAATATAGACATAAATAATCAACTTCATTTGGGCCTCACATTGCAAGTGCACTACAAAGTTGTGTAAAACAATTGCGGCTGATCTTTTTTCTATAGATCTGGATGCATAAACATTATTTACATCATTTTCTCCTTTTCCACTGTTTAGTGGAACTTCAAAACACCCGCGGTAAAAAGGAAATCATAACAAATGCAAAAACAAATCCACCCAACAAACCCCTCTGCATTCTATGGTATCCCAACGCTACGGTATTTGGGCTTGTTGCAGATATCGAACAGCATTGACAAGTCTTTTTTTTGCTCCTTAAAGGATGTGAACAGTTGTAAATGAATGCTCCAAAGTGTCGAGCGGTATCAGGTCTCCTCCTGTCCGTGGGGGTTTATCGAGTGTGTCTATGGTTGATCTGCTCTCTAAATCCTCCCATGACCTCTCCCTGCCTGGAGCCAGCCCCTAGCCTTTCTTGGCTCCCTGCTGCGCACTCTCCCTCCATCCTCCTACCTCTCCTTCCTTTCCTTCCACCTCTCCCTCCCGCTTTCCGCCTCTCCCTCCCGCTTTCCACCTCACCATCTCGCCATCTTTACCAATACCTTTTCGTCTCGCCTCCCATTCACTTTCTTGTCCTCTTTCTATTTAACCTTATCGTTCTCGCTCCATCTACCTATCTCTCTATCTTTCTTGCCACCTGTCCATCTCTTCTTTTGACTTTCCCTGCGCCTCAGCCCATCGCGCTGACCTATTTTTATCATGTAATATTTATGCACCTATTGTTTGTTTCCTCAGTCTCTCTATGCCTCCCCGTGTGTCTCTGTCTATTGTCTGTTGTCTGTCCAGCGGCGAACTGCTGACAGGACAAATGGAAAGAACAGCTGTTTTTCCTCTACTCAGGGTTCTATCCTAGCGTTTCTTCCTTTATTTCTAAAATGTTCACTTGCCTTTCCCCATTTTTGAGAGGGGACTAAACAGCATGCTAATGAGTCGTTGAAGACACCCTAGCCTCGCCTACTCTCTGATAAAGATGTTGGAGTTTAAAAGCTGCTCCAGTGTTCCAGAAGTGTTCAAATATACATGACGTGTGCCATCCTTGTTTGCTTACAATGTCCTTGTTTTTAATCTGCAAGTCAAATCCACTTGATGATGTGCAGGCTGGCTTTGTGAATCTTTGTTTTTAGTGAATCTTCTAAGTGAATATCATCTCCAAATACATGGCAGAGCAATGGGCATAGACTGAATGTAAACTCCAAAAACCTGGCACTACATAGGTCATTGGTGGTGAATGTGGTTTGTATTCCTCTCATAGTTACCAGAAAGCTTCACTTTATGGGTTGAGTGACACA
The DNA here is from genome assembly GCF_034236695.1 of Oncorhynchus nerka. NCBI lineage: Eukaryota > Metazoa > Chordata > Actinopteri > Salmoniformes > Salmonidae > Oncorhynchus > Oncorhynchus nerka. The sequence goes on from NC_088418.1 coordinate 20,600,079, forward strand.
GACAACATTGGTGCTATGGGCAAAGCGTGACAGCATTAACCGGGAGACTGGACAGACTTTGATGATATGGATGTTGTTTGGAATTAACAAAGTAATGATTCACAGCAACACGGAATTCACACAAGCATGGGGACAGTACTGTGAAATATCATTTACCCATAAACAAATAACCCAGAATATGAGAGCTCAGTCCAGAGTTGCCCTATTTTTTTTAAGCATCCAGATTGCCATTGAAAGGGTAGCTGAGTGTGCGTGCTTACATGTGTTTGTCAGAGGGCTCCGTGTCACATAAAGTCTCCATGGAAAGCAGATACATGCATTTGAAACACAAACATGTGAAATATCACCGCCCTGTCGCTCCCTCTCTCTTTCTCTTCATCCCTCCCTTTCCAGCTCCCTCTCACCATTGTGCTCTCTCTCACTTTCTTTCACCCCTTTCTCCCTCTGTCCATCACCCTCCATCTCCCTCTCCCTCTATTTCATCTTATTAAAGCGCGCGGATTGTCGCCGTTATTTACCAAATATAGTCTGACAAAAGAAGAAGTGGGAATTTTGACTGATTGAACATCAAAGAAGCAACGTCTCCGCCTTTTCTATTAGAACCCATTAAGAACAGAGGAAAACATCCATTTCTCACACATCAATGGCGGCTTCCTAATCAATTGAAAAAGACACTTGTATGGGGATGCAAATCGTATCTTTGTCTTATTAAAGCTTTTAGAAGATGCATGTCGGGATTTAATGTTATTAAATAAAAGAGGCAGTTTTTTTATTTTTTTTATCTAAAGATGCAGAGGCGTTGGTAATGGTCTAAATCAAAGCCAAGGGACTCTCTTAATTACCAGAGGAGTTAGCCTATCCTTATTAATATTGATCAAATATACTGGGATCTGATTTCCAGGCTTATGATGCATTTGGGAGGTTGGTTAATGAACGGAAATAGAACATGGGACTCATTTCACTGAGTGAAGAAAAAGCACGGACCGTGATGGAACAAGGGTCTGCGTTTTCATTACAGTTATCGCTAACTATGCTGGTCAAAATATAAAGACAATGAAACCACCGCCTCTCTGTGCTGTGGTTTATGAGGACCGACCTGTGGCTTCAATGACATTAAAAGGCATGCTTGTGTTGGGTATATGTGTCTCTCTTTGCCCTTTGCCCTCTTCTTGTTCAGGTAATGAATTGCTATATCCTAATTGCAATTTGTGGCTTTGGAGGAAGGCAATTGCGTCAAAAAAAAAATCTAAGTTGCTGCTCAATGAAACCGTTTTGATGGAGTGCACAGCTTGAACCACCCAAATGGGCTTTTGTCCTCTATAGGCTTGAACGCACAAAACACACTGATTCATCAGCTGACAATACAGGCAGTACATCACAGATCACTGAATGCACATTTGAATTGTAAATCGGTAGGGACACTTTCAAACATGTTAGTAGACAGTAAGCACACCAGTTATCAAACGTACAGCGAAAACGCAGGAGGAATCTTCCCGGCATGTTGAATCGTAGTAAGCTATAGATAGATAGGTGGTGACCAAAAGAGACTTCGTGCCCTTGGATATATTCAATACACCTTTTACAACACCATGAAGGTGTATAATTCATTAGGTGTTTATTTTGATTGAAATTCTTATCAAAATCCTCCAGCTATAACTTAAAGTAGGCCGTTTTGTCCACCCATGTAAAAAGCATTGATTGGTGTTAGCTTGAAGCCATCATGAATACATTGCACACAAACTTGAGGCCAATTGATTTTCCTGCATTAATTTCTTAATTAGCGTCCTGGTATGGAAACCGTGAGGGGTACTGATAAAATCACTGGTGGAGTTTAGACCGAATGGAAAGAGGGCATTTGGAGGATACGGGGAGCAATTCAAAACAGTAACCAGGAGAAAATACACAGATGTGCTTAAAATAGATGCGATTTGGTTGATTTTCATGTACTTTAAGGAAAATAACAGATTTGTATCAGTTTGACCTAGGGCAGACGTAATCAATATGGCAAATCATTATGCCCTTAAACTAATGCCCATGATAATAACTCACATCACACCAGAACTCTGTAAACTCTCGGATTACGTCATATAATCCATAATTTTGAAGAGTTTTGTTCTTTTGTTTACCTGCATTTACTCTCCTTTATAGCTTCCTTGCTGTATGCTCTGTGTCACTCTGCATAGGAGAGTCTGTATACTGACTAAAGAGTAAGAATACAGTCAATTTGGATATAAAAAATATATACATCACCTCACCCATTGGGAGTGATTCTAATGGTCATGATCCAGTGGTCCCAGGGGGACCTCATTTTGCCTTTCTGGTTTCACCAAAAACTAGTTCATGTGTCTGCTGCATCCATCTTGTTTTTTTTGCCAGGCATCAACCATAACCCTGCGCCCTTTGACCTCGGAACCATTCTCTGCCTCCGTCAGTGTATAAGCTTTGATCTTGCATGCAGCTGTATCCCTTCACCCACCTGCTGTTTATGAAAACACAAACTGAACAAACACGAACCGGTGGAACGTACTGTAGTCACAAGTAATTGATGAGAAAACGATTTAATTTGCATTATGGAGCATCTCATTTGAGCTAAGGTCACTAAGCCATTGTGGCAATATTGAATACCTTGTGAATGTAGTCCTACAGCATAATGCACAATCGTGCCCCCTTCCAAAGCAATTACCGATATTAACCTTTTACTGCAGTGGGCTAAATCGGGGTCACACAGAGTGTTTCTGGGTAGTCTTAAACAAATCTACTTTGAAACCAAAGTATACACCTCACACACATGGTTATGAGCTTAAAAAATGAAGACACCTGTTCCATGTCAGATATTGAGTTGATATGTAATACATTTTGACACTTTATTTTGACACTTTATATACATTACAGAAGGCTGTGTTTAAAAAAATTAAGTAATCTTTATTAATTAGGAAAAATATTAAGAATATTCCACTCATGAGACCAAAGAGGGCCCCTTAGTTCCAGTGAAGGGAAATCTTAACGCTACATCATACAATGACATTCTAGACGATTCTGTTCTTCAAACTTGGTTGCAACAGTTTGGGGAAGGCCCTTTCCTGTTTAGGTATGACAATGCCTCTGTGCACTTAGCAAGGTCCATACAGAAATGGTTTGTCGAGATCGGTTTGAAAGAACTTGACTGGCCTGCACAGAGCCCTCACCTCAACTCCATAGAACGCCTTTGGGATGAATTGGAACGCCGACTTCGAGCCAGGCCTAATCACCCAACATCAGTGCCCGACCTCACAAATGCTCTTGTGGCTGAATGGAATTAAGTCCCTGCAGCAATGTTCCAACATCTAGTGGAAGGCTTTTATAGCAGCAAAGCGGGGAAAGCTGGGACCAACCCTATATGAATGCCCATGATTTTGGAATGAGATGTGCTCGACGAGCAGGTGTCCACATACTTTTGGTCATGTCGTGTACAAACATTGAACTTGGATTTACTGCTATTAGCTCATAGAAAAACATTGAATAACACATGCATACATGGCAAAACAGATCCAAAGGAGACGTACAGGAAAGCATCAGGAAAAAAACGAACAACAATCACAAAAAGGTTACATGTGTAACCCTGGTTTAAAAAAAGCATTTTTTATTTTACCAAGCAAGTCAGTTAAGAACAAATTCTTATTTTCAATGACGGCTTAGGAACAGTGGGTTAACTGCCTGTTCAGGGGCAGAACGACAGATTTGTACCTTGTCAGCTCGGGGGTTTGAACTTGCAACCTTCCGGTTACTAGTCCAATGCTCTAACCACTAGGCTACCCTGTTTTAGCGGTCTGTAGCAGGGTATCTTCAGACAAGTCTCGTGAAGCTTGTAAGCAAGTCTTGTGAGGCTTTTGATAGTGGGCAGCTTAAACTGTTGGTGTTTGACGGGCGCTTTCATGAAACGCACCATTTCTGGGATGTCTCGTGTACTAACAAACACGGCTGTAGCTCTGCTACCTTGCACTGCAGAGGCGGGAGGCCGACATCGGCGGATACGGTGGATTGAGACACAGCATTGGACTCTGCAGCTAGAGACTTCTGTTGAAGCAGAAGTCTCCCGGCTTAAACAGACAGATTGCGATGGTGATTTTTGTATTATGCTAATTACATGTCCACATGGGCGCGGACATCGAGGCGAGGGTTAACATTCTGGGGGACACAAAGTCTGAATCTATTCAGTATTTTTGTGTTAGAAAGGGTTGTTTTTTTTCTCGGGAACTTGCAATGTCCTATTCAAAGAGCACCTGCATTACAATCAACTCTGGAGCTATACAGCCACGACCCATGTGAACACACCGATTGGACATAATTTGTTTCTATATATAAATATGATTGGAAAACAATCCCATGAAGCGTGAGAAAAAGACAGAGAGAATGATAGAGTGAAAGGAGGGGACGCAAACGTGATGTGGACAATAAATATCCTAAATAAGCCCCTTCTGAATGGAAATCTAATTCTCAGGCCGCCCACCCACCACCACCACTACCCCCCTCAACATACACACACTTAATTCAGCCACAAACAGGGCAAACGGCTTGCTCTCAGCCAGTACAGTTGTAATTATGGGCCATTCTTCTGAATGTCATTGAAACATTGTTCCTGGTCTTTCTCCTCCTGGCCCTAAGACCTGCTGTTGCACCCCCCTCTACAAAAGTAGAGGTGGTGTGGTCCAAAACACAAGCCCATCATTATGAGGCACTTCCTTTTAGTACGAAACAGGAAGCGGGGGGTCAGGATAACAGTTATTTTCCACATGCCTCCCGTGCATCTCTTTTGATATGGTTGTTTGTGAGGTTTGTGAGAAGTGAGAAACCAAAAAGGGCAGTTCTCTGTCAGTTTTCTTTGTGGTAATGTTTAGTGCCACACCTGACCTGCAGTCAGTAGAAGCCAAATGGCACAAGCCTTGTCAGCATCATTATAAATACTGCACATATTTGTTTTCAAACCAGACAAAACCAACAAACTTAACAATGGCCACAAATCTGTCCTTTGGTCTGATGAGTCCAAATGTGAGATTTTTGGTTCCAACCGCCCTGTCTTTGTGAGACGCAGAGTAGGTGAACGGATGATCTCTGCATGTGTGGTTCCCACCGTGAAGCACACTTAACCAGTATGGCTACCACAGCATTCTGCAGCAATACGCCATCCCATCTTGTTTGTGCTTAGTGGGACTATCATTTGTTTCTTAACAGGACAATGACCCAACACACCTCCAGGGTGTGTAAGGGCTATTTGACCAAGAATGAGAGTGATGGAGTGCTGCATCAGATGACCTGGCCTCCACAATCACCCCACCTGAACCCAATTGAGATGGTTTGGGATGAGTTGGACTGCAGAGTGAAGAAAAAGCAGCCAACATGTGCCGACCAAATTTGGGAACACCTCCAAGACTGTTGGAAAAGCATTCCAGGTGAACCTGATTTGGAGAATGCCAAGAGTGTGCAAAGCTGTCATCAAGGCAAAGGGTGGCTAACAATTTTTTGGTTACTGTATTATTTCATATGAGATATATCATAGTTTTGATGTCTTCACTATTATTCTACAATGTAGAAAATAGTAAAAATAAAGAAAAACCCTTAAATGAGTAGGTGTGTCCAAACTGTTGACTTGTACTGTATATGGATCTATGATGTAGGCCTCCGTAGTTTTCACTTCTCATTAGGTGTCAAACACCAGGAAAACACAATAATACCCAACACAAATCTGCTGTGTTGTTGGCCTACCATTGAACTTTACCTAACGTTTACAAGCCAGAGGTGGCTTCCCACTGGGCACTGATGTCAGTTCAATGTCTAGTTTTGAATGACATTAGTTGAGTTGTCAACTAATGTGAATTCAATGTGAAATAAACAAAACATATCGCCATGCCATTGGATTTAGGTTGCAAATCGGGTGAGAAAAAAAAATACAAAAATGCCTTACGTTGATGACGTTTTGCAAATCTAAACAGTTTTCCACGTTGATTCAACATCATTACATAGATTGTTTTTTCAATTACATTGAAACAATGGATAAAGTAATCCCTCTCACCCCCCCCCCCCCCCCCCTTAAAAGATTTAGATGCACTACTGTTCCACTGGATGTCATAAGGTGAATGCACCAATTTGTAAGTCGCTCTGGATAAGAGCGTCTGCTAAATGACTTAAATGTAAAATGTAAATGTTCATTCAACCTGTTTTTGCTCAGTGGGTTGGCTCGCCATCCAGCGAGACAATTCTTCTGACAGACAGACTTACACTGCTGTGCCTTGGCTGACACATCGGAGGTGACCACAAGGTTTGAGGACAGCGAACACAGACCCTGGTGTTCTGTAGCTCCAAGGTCCTGCAGTTCTGTCTCAGGTGGGTTCCAGGTTTAGAGAGCTCTAGGTCTGCCTCACCCTCTGATTAATGACTATCACATCCATTTCTGAAAAGCCTGCTGTTTGTTTTGGATGAAGGAGGCAATTCACTTAATTTCTCTAATATGGTTCTCACGATGTACTGTTTTGTAACGGTGGACTGGTTGGAGACAGTCCGGTGTTGCCAGCAGCCAATACCTACAGAGGTAGGAGTAATGCTACAAAACCACAATGTTACCATCAATCATCTTAGTCTGACCTGTTACTTGAACTCTCCTTTATATTGTGCTTCTCACTTCTAAACAATCTAATGCCTATAGTTTGTACAGTATCGGAAAAGTCTGAAAATGTGTTCACTCACGACTGTAAGTCGCTCTGGATAAGAGCTTCTGCTAAATGACTAAAATGTCAAATGTAAACATTTACAGAGTGAGTATATGTTGGGGAATTAATGTATAGTTTTTAATAATCTAATCAAACTACAGTCACTTCGTTGAACAAATTGTTAAAGAAATTGTGGCATGGCAATAGTATTGATTGCACAGTATAAGACAAACCCATGCTTATTTTTGTGACTTACTCTCCAGCATTAATAGAGGGGGTGTGGTCTCTGTCCAATATACCATGGCTAAAGACTGTTCTTATGTGCGATGTAACGCGGAGGGCCAATCAGCATTCAGGGCTCGAACCACCTCATTTATAATCTCTTTTCTGTTCTACTCAGCTTTCTGAGTGGTATTGTATGTTTGTACTGTACACTGGCAGGAAACATTCATTAACCACCTCTGCAAACTCATTTTGGTAGTCCGATTAGCATTTAAAATAATTATGAAAATACTGTACATCATTAAATAAAAGGTCCTTTGCATAATCAAATACATTTTTTAAATAAATTCCCCCATTATTGTATTTTACACAATGGGGAGAACCATTAGAAACACATTATTGTGGTTAACCATGTCATTATTCATATGATATAATGAATCTGAACTGTACTAGAAAAAATGCTAAAATGGTTACCAGAGCATTCACATACAATAGGGCTAATTTGTCATTGACTAAATGCAATAAAAGGTTAAATGCCAAGTTCCACTTGTTAAAGACAGAAAACATTATGTTGTTTTATTAATCTTGCTCCGACTGGATCTGGCATGACTCAAACTGTAGTTACCCTTTAAACACGGCTTTAAAATGCACATATTGTTACCAATATGAAAACAAGTTGGTAGGCAGACGGTTAGTACTATCCGGGATCTTTGGGACGTCCCTATCCTAAACGCTAACCGTAACCTTACCTACCCCTAACACTTACCTTAACCATTTGAAATGTAAACTTCAATGGGGTAACGTCAGAGTTGGGACGTCTAAAAGATCCCAGATAGCAAGGACCATAGACAGACCCTATAATATACTAATTGTCCCCAGACCCATTTCAGCCTGCACAGTCGGGAATAAAGAGGCATTGTGGGTAATTAACTGTTGGCTCACATAGTTTAGTATGTGTGCAGGACTATCTTGCCTGAGGTTGGCTGTAAGGACACTAGGACTATAATAGCTCTTTCCACTGTAATATCTAGGAAGGAAGAGTGGTTGATCAAATACAGTGGTGTGTATTGATATAAAGGGGTGAGAAGGTGACAGAATTGATAGGTCCTTTTACAATTAAAAAAATTCCTCCATTGTGAAATTACTACAGTGGGGGGAACAAGTATTTGATACACTGCCGATTTCGCAGGTTTTCCTACTTACAAAGCATGTAGAGGTCTGTAATTTTTTTTATCATAGTTACACTTCAACTGTGAGAGACGGAATCTAAAACAAAAATCCAGAAAATCACATTGTAAGATTTTTAGGTAATTAATTTGCATGTTATTGCATGCAAAAAGTATTTGATACATCAGAAAAAAATAACTTAATATTTGGTATAGAAACCTTTGTTTGCAATTACAGAGATCATACGTTTCCTGTAGTTCTTGACCAGGTTTGCACACACTACAGCAGGGATTTTGGCACACTCCTCCATACAGACCTTCTCCAGATCCTTCAGGTTTCGGGGCTGTCACTGGGCAATATGGACTTTCAGCTCCCTCCAAAGATGTTCTATTGGGTTCAGGTCTGGAGACTGGCTAGGCCACTCCAGGAACTTGAGATGCTTCTTACGAAGCCACTCCTTAGTTGCCCTGGCTGTGTGTTTTGGGTCATTGTCATGCTGGAAGACCCAGCCGCGACCCATCTTCAATGCTCTTACTGAGGGAAGGAGGTTGTTGGCCAAGATCTTGCATGGCCCCATCCATCCTCCCCTCAATACGGTGCAGTCGTCCTGTCCCCTTTGCAGAAAAGCATCCCCAAAGAATGATGTTTCCACCTCCATGCTTCACGATTTGGATGGTGTTCTTGGGGTTGTATTCATCCTTCTTCTTCCTCCAAACACAGCGAGTGGAGTTTAGACCAAAAAGCTATATTTTTGTCTCATCAGACCACATGACCTTCTCCCATTCCTCCTCTGGATCATCCAGATGGTCATTGGCAAACTTCAGACGGGCCTAGACATGCTCTGGCTTGAGCACGGGGACCTTGCGTGCGCAGCAGGATTTTAATCCATGACGGCATAGTGTGTTACTAATGGTTTTCTTTGAGACTGTGGTCCCAGCTCTCTTCAGGTCATTGACCAGGTCCTGTCGTGTAGTTCTGGGCTGATCCCTCACCTACCTCATGATCATTGATGCCCCACGAGATGAGATCTTGCATGGAGCCCCAGACCGAGGGTGATTGACCGTCATCTTGAACTTCTTCCATTTTCTAATAATTGCGCCAACAGTTGTTGCCTTCTCACCAAGCTGCTTGCCTATTGTCCTGTAGCCCATCCCAGCCTTGTGCAGGTCTACAATTTTATCCCTGATGTCCTTACACAGCTGTCTGGTCTTGGCCATTGTGGAGAGGTTGGAGTCTGTTTGATTGAGTCTGTGGACAGGTGTCTTTTATACAGGTAATGAGTTCAAACAGGTGCAGTTAATACAAGTAATGAGTGGAGAACAGGAGGGCTTCTTAAAGAAAAACTAACAGGTCTGTGAGAGCCGGAATTCTTACCGGTTGGTAGGTGATCAAATACTTATTGCATGCAATAAAATGCAAATTAATTACTTAAAAATCATACAATGTGATTTTCTGGATTTTTGTTTTAGTTTCCGTCTCTAACAGTTGAAGTGTACCTATGATAAAAATTACAGACCTCTACATGCTTTGTAAGTAGGAAAACCTGCAAAATCGGCAGTGTATCAAATACTTGTTCTCCCCACTGTATATAACTGCAGTTGATAGGAACACCAATAACAACACTTTATTTTTTTATTTAATTTTTACCCCTTTTTCTCTCCAATTTCATGATATCCAATTAGTAGTTACAGTCTTGTCCCATCGTTGCAACTCCCCTACTGACTCGGGAGAGACGACGGTCGAGAACCATGCTTCCTCTGAAACACAACCCTGCCAAGCCGCACTGCTTCTTGACACACTGCTCGCTTAACCCGGAAGACAGCCACACCAACGTGTCGGAGGGAACACAGTCCATCTAGTGACCGTAGTCAGCTTGCAGGCTCCCGGTCTGCCACAAGGAGTCGCTAGAGCGAGATCGGACAAGGAAATCCTGGCCGGCCAAACCCTCCCCTAACCTGGACGACGCTGGGACAATTGTGCTCCGCCTCATGGATCTCCCGGTCAAGGCCAGCTGTGACACAGCCTGGGATCGAAAATGGGTCTGTAGTGAAGCCTCAAGCACCGCGATGCAGTGCCTTAGACCACTGCGCCGCTCGGGAATGGTATAATATACACTGAGTGTACGAAACATTAGGAACATGACATAGACTGAACAGGTAAATCCAGGTGAAAGCTATGATCCATTAATGAAATCTACTTAAATCAGTGTAGATGAAGGGGAGGAGACAGGTTAAAGTTGAATGTGCAAGCCAAAATATTTAAAGTGCCTTTGAACGGGGTATGGTAGTAGGTGCCAGACGCACTGGTTTGAGTGTGTCAAGAATTGCAACTCTGCTGGGTTTTTCACGCTCAACAGTTTCCTGTGTGTATCAAGCATGGTCCACCACCCAAAGGACATCGAGCCAACTTTGACACAATTGGGCCAGCATTCCTGTGGAAAGCTTTCGACACCTTGTAGAGTCCATGCCCCGACGAATTGAGGCTATTAGGAGGGGCAAAAGGGGCTGCAACTCAATATTAGGAAGGTGTTCCTAATGTTTTGTTCACTCAGTGTACAATAATAATAATAATAATAAATAATAAAGTAATTCATCAAATGGCCATTAGATTACATACCATCCTGTTTTTGGCTGAGTCACACATCAGCCTATTAAAAGGTCCCTCAGATTAGACTCAATGGGACAGCATCAGAGGCAGGTACCCCGCTGCAGGCACGATAACACGCCACACAACACAGTGAACTCTCAGGCACCTGCTGAGGTAATCCAGGGAGAGGCAAGCTTGGAATTCCACTGCTTTGGGCTGTTATGTGTGGGCTCCAGGTCTGTAGAGCTGCGAGTGGTGGGGCGCCTCTTTGCTGCATACACAGACATACATGATTATCTAAGAAGAGTATCCTTATATTCCCTCCTGCCCAGCCAATGTTTCCTTCCTTCCTCAATAATTTGATAATATTGTGTAGATTTCTACCATATTGCTTTCAGCTGATCCAGTCATGCCAGATCAGTGATCATATTGCGCATTTAAAACAGCCTGTTTAAGCGAGTTGATATACAGGTTCATTATAGAGCCCTTATCTCTGGCATGCAGCAGGTCTATGTGGATTTTTTTGTCAACACAGTATTTTGACCACTGAGCAGAAGACAGACTAAAAAAACAGTATATTATGCCATTTAAAAAAAAAAATCCTACAGTTGTATATTTTGTTTTTTCTGGAAGAAACATTTAATCATTTATTAAACATCACTTTTATGATTATTAAATGGAATATTGCTTTTCCAGGCTACATTTTGGAGCCTCACAAGTGGAATACTGAGTCACACACATGCTCTCTCTCTCTTTCTAAAGTGGTCTGTCTAGAGCAGCCAAATGAGAGGTGTGTCAGCTATAGGCCTATTCCATAAACTGCTTATATTTTCTAAGAAAAATGTTATACATGCCTACCAACAGCATTTTAGGGGTCATCAAAAATATGAACCCTATAGGCCGAAGCAGAGATATACACTTATATAATAATAATTACATTTAAGAATTAACAATGAAGAAAATTGTGCGAAACAAAAAATGCTAAACCCTCGTTTTGTTTCTCTGCCTAATTTATTCAAACACTGAGCGAAGAAGGACTTATTTTTGAGTTCCTTAGAGGTTGCTGTTTTTAAACAACACTTCGAGACGAGACGAAGGTGTGAATACAAGCAGCGATAAGTGTTGAGGATGATCGTAGACCACATTCAGGTTGCAGTTTTATATCCAATAAATCTTCGTCGTAAAAAAGACTAGATTATTGGCCTTCTTGCTAGGCAGGCCTACAACCAGGCTTCTGTCAATTGACCGTGACCTGATTGACCGCCTTGTGTAGAGCTGTCAAGGAGTCAATTAAGCATATTAATATTTAGACAGGTGACATAATTTAACGCAAACAGTAGGTTTAAGTGTGTTATTCATTAAATTGTCGTACAAAAAAAATCTAGCCTATCGTCTAATTAAAATGTCTTTATTCCAGCACCACTCGATGTCCATTATAAATAAACCTGCTCCATAATTATTTATTTTTTCGAGAGCCGTTAATAATTTGCATCAATGATACAAATGAGCTGAAAAGTTTATTGCTGGCATTTTTTCCCCCTGTGCTTTAGAAATCTGTCAGATGGAGAAAAGAACACAGCACAAATGTACCAAGCCCCTGTTATATTATTCAGAATGAATAGGCTACAGGTTAGTCTTAAAACCCCGGCCTCATTAGCCCCTCTTGCCTGTATTCTTCCCAACCGTGTGCAGACTGAGAGCACGTCTGTGCGCCCATTATTGTGTCCTTTGTATTTCAAAATGCAAATGCATAAACTATAGATGCAACCTAATTCAGGATATAGTCTAAAATATACAATTATGCAATATGTTATGAGAAATGTACAACAACATGTCTAATAATATCAACATAATCATAGCTAGCATGACATGGGCTAAAGAAAAAAGGAACGGGCTCAAGATGTCATAGTAATCGAAATGGTATTCATACTGCTTCATGTAACCTGCCTCTACCCTATGAAGCAAATGTTGATATAGCCTATATTGATTTAAGTTTATCCTGGAAAACATGCGCAGTAAACTTTTGGCCCCTATGCTGTGGCTTTTCAAAATTGCTACATTTAAGGATGTGCTCTCTATTCATTTTCAGTGGGAGACCGCCCATATATTGAATCCGCATTTACAAGTAGGCTACTTCAGCCTATTTTGCTATTCCAGCACAAAAGCAAACGGGCGCTTCACTGTCCTGCGTTCCTCACCCAAACTGCCTTCTCTAACTGCACACTCGTCCGCCTGCTTCCTCAAGGCTTTTTTCTCTCTCTCCCTTATTTATAAAAACGTCATTTCAAGTCCCTCCCTTTTTGAATCTCATTAGTTTCTTGTGTGTTTCTCCCTGTCAATAATCCTGAATCCAGACTCTCTCTATTTCCATCCCTCTCTATCTGTCAATCAGCGCCGCCTTTGAACTGAAAACCACTCCGACCAACTTCAACTCACTCAATCCGAGCGGCTCAGCTCCATCTCCGGCTTCTTTTTCTGCCAAGATTCCCCTTCTTTTTAGTTTGTACTAACCGCCAGTGCTTGGAAAACGCCAATACAGACTCTAAACTTTAACTCGGATTCTAGATCACCAAGATCAAGGGTTTAAAACTTTGTGTTTTTGCCCCCCAAAATTGCTCGGGAAAATGCCGCAGCTCAACGGAGGTGGAGGGGACGATTTGGGTGCGAACGATGAAATGATTTCCTTCAAAGACGAAGGGGAGCAGGACGAAAAAATATCGGAGAATTTATCAGCAGAAAGGGATTTAGCAGATGTCAAATCTTCTCTTGTAAATGAATCAGAAACAAATCAAAACAGCTCGTCGGATTCGGAGGTAAGTGAAATAATCGATTGTCCATTCGGTAGTTTGCAACCATTTACTTATTGTGCGCGAAATGTGCATTGAAACCACGGTATTTAAAAAGTAATGATTTCCCTATGTGTTTCTTTAATGCAACCCCTGTGTTTCGTTGCATTTCAAGGCGGAAAGACGGCCTCCGCCTAGATCTGAAACTTTCAGAGACAAAACAAGAGAAAGTTTAGAGGAGGGTGAGTTTCTGCTTTTCCGTTCACGGTCTTGTCTCTTAGATTTTTACACAATGGCACTATATGAGCGTGCCGAATGAGTTTCTTCTGGAATCTCAGATGCATCAAAGTTTTCAAGGCACTTATAAAAGTTATTCTTTTCCCCCGCCATGTTAGCTGCGAAAAGGCAAGATGGAGGGCTGTTCAAGAGCCCACCGTACCCGGGCTATCCATTTATAATGATCCCCGATCTTACAAGCCCGTACCTTCCGAATGGATCACTTTCTCCAACAGCTCGCACAGTAAGTTCGTTTATTTACACCTATACATTAGTGGACACAACCCAAGTAGCCCCTAGAGTAAACGCGCATTGTCACCCAGCTAGGTGTGTTTAGTTGTTAAATGTAGACAGAAGTTTCACAATTTATGAACTGTACAATGGCATGCATGTCGCTTGCAACACAGTGTCCCTGCATGTCTCTCTGAAGCCGATAGCATTCTATAGGAGTAGGGATACTCAATGCGTTTCCATCACCTCAAATAAAAACAATTGTATGCAAGGTCATGTGCATATGATGAATAATCTATTTCTTGTTCACCTGTGATCAAATTATAATACAAAACATCAACATTAATTTTTAATAAAAACATTTCAGTTTATAGTGGACAATTAAAAATGATTCTTGTTTTTCTTGTTGTTATTGTATTATTATGTGAGTTTCAGATAGGCTGCTTCTGGCTTTGATTTTATACTGCCCCCTAATATAATGTTGTACTCTGCCTTGGCTACGTTGTTTTCACAACATCATTGAAAACCTTTTTTTTTTTTTTTTACTTTAATGCTTAAAACTCATGACCCATTTAAACCTTCTTGGTACTGTGTAGTAACACCTAACACAAGTACATTTAGATAAATATGTCAACATAAAGGAACCTTATAAAAACAAAACCAACGTGTTGATTAGTTGATTGAATTTGCATCTGTCTAACGGCATTGCCATTAGCTGAAAGAGGCCTGTCATTGACAGTTACTTTGAATATGCAGACATTCATATTTTCCCCTCAAACATTTAAATCTAAAACAATTGATGTATAGGCTGGAAATAATGTTAGAATTTGCCATGCTGCAGTGTTGTAGCTTATGTACTGCTTGCATACCACTCTAGCTTGTAACGGGTAAACCATCGCTCTTAAAAGCATGTGCCATGTAAAACGTTATTTATGAATAAATTCATCTTATTTATTAGAGGCTATCAGCTTTGCTATAATTATGCAAACTTACTCAATTACTCGCCACCTCCAAGTCCCACTGGGCAATGCTTAAGCGGGATCATTTTCTAAACCCTTCTTCTTTCTTTTTTTTATGGTTGCAATTACAAGTCGTCGCTTTAGGACATGTCATCTAATTTTACAAGGTTAAGGCACAAAAAAAAACAGGCATCAGGAAATATGAACTTACCCCCATATACGCCTTTTGGTAATTCAATTCATATTTGTTTCCTCAATTTAGTGCATCAGGCACACCTTGAAAATCAACACACATGTGATGGGCAATGTAATGCATCCTTTTGTGTCTGACACATGTTAAGCATGTCTTATAACAAGTCTACAAAATCATTCAACAGCTATTTTTTTGTTTGCTGTTTTTTTTGGACATCTTATTGAATTATCTTGCTATTTGTATATTTTATGATTAGGTCTTTTATTAATTGTGTTTCTCGTGCATATTTGAGACCAATTGCCTTTCTTTACCTTTAAGACACACACATACACACACACACACACACACACACACACACACACACACACACACACACTTTAAGCTGGCTTCTTATTTCAACGGGCAAGGGTTAGTTTCTTTTTGTTCACTATAAACCCAGGTCTAGCACTAGCACACGTAACTTCCACATTAGAATGTGCTTATGTACTAAGCTGACAAGAATAAAGTCATGGAATGCCCTTGCATTGTAAGAAGATGCTGCTGTACATGTCTCAATCTGATCTCGGGTCTGTGTACAGTCTTCCTCCTATTGCCCATTAGTTCAGAGGTAATTCCTAATCAGGAACCTTGTCATATTACCCTTTTTGCTCACTGTCATTCCCCATCACCTGCCTGTATGTGGGATAAGATCTTCTGCACAAAATAACATTTCAGAAATGCCTAGCGAACCGTGTTTGCGTTGTAATTGGTTTACAAAGCAAGGCGACATTGCACACGTGATATCATTTTATTGCACAAATAGAACTGCACTATAAATGTGCAGTACAGATTTATTCTTCCTCCCCTGAGAGTACGTCATACCTTTTTAGGCTGACGGTGGTTTACCTACTGCACGAACCCTCCTTTTTTACACTGTGTGTGTCCAGACGTTAGAGCTGTGGTGTTTTGTGTCCGTTGTATTCATAAATGTATAGCATCAATAATTCACCTGGGCATTGATTATCTGTCTTCCTCCCTAACTAGTAATGAAGGCTGCGGAATAGGACTGGTACTGTGTCTGTGATTGGAAATGGCTAGCTCACTCCATTGTTATGCTACAGTTCTTTGATATAGCAGGCGTCCTCGGTTGTCCAATTGTCCAATTTAATCGATTTCCGGTCTCGTTGGCGCAGACGGCGCAATACTATTATTTTTGAAATTCATGTTTTGGCATGTGTGTGCACATTTGAGTTTTTTTGTTTCCATACCTTTAGGCATTTATTGGTCCAAGGTGATACGATTGTGGTGTTAGTGATGCTACGGTCTTACCAATTGAGTTCTCCTTTTTGTCAGTGGGCTGTGATCTTAACATTTTCGGCACGCCTTTCTATGCTTCCTGTGATTCCGTTACGGCATGTCTTTTTGAAGTGTGAGTGTGTGTGTGTGTGTGGAGGTCACTATAATTTGTCTGACCTCAGAGAGCTATAATGAGCGAGAGTTTGTTTTTCCAACCACCTAAGTCTAAAAAGCTGTACAATTTGGGATCATTTAGCAATTTGACATGACGTTGTGCCCAGGGTGTTAGGCCTCCTGCCCTCTTCTCCTCCCTCTTTCCCTCGTTCCTCACTTCCTTCCCCTCCCTCCTTTTCCAACCTCACACAAAGGTCTGCTGGTTCAGTAGGAGCAGGATGAATTGGTGAAGAGGCCTGGCCAGCTAACCCCCGGTGCCATACTGTTTCTTGCACATCTCTCTCTCTTCTCTCTCTCTCTCTCTCTCTCTCTCTCTGTGATTGTGCAGATGCTAATGCTAACATGGGTCTTTCTGAAAAGGTGATGGGTTAGCTCCAGCGCTACGGGCTAACGTCACACCTCAACAGGTCTGCAGAGAGGCGAGAGAGCGGGGTTCCAAGAACTCTGGCATAGGGCTGCAGGGCCATAAATCTACTGGGTTTATTTACTGCCTCTCGGACTTTTGAATGTTAAGATATTTGACGCCACCCCTGGCCCCATAATTCCCGGGGCAAGCAGGCTTTTGGCTGGGGTTTTGGGTTTCGTTGTATAATTACGATTAGTTTTAAAAAAGGAACAAAAAAAGAGAGAGGGAGAGAGAACACAACACCAAGATTCCACTGGTCTATTTAGAGTGGGGGAAAAAGACGCTCCCGAGACCCGTGGCGATTCCACAGCAAGCTCGGCGAGCAGCTATGTGTGGTTAGCTATACCAATAGCTTTTTTTCTCTCTTTTCTTTGTTTCACTTGTATTGCTGCACCAGTATCTCTCCTATTGTGGTAGACCCACCTATTTCAAAAAAAGAATACTACTTACCTTCACAATTAATGGCATGGCATTTTTACATGTTTTTGGAGGGA
The DNA here is from genome assembly GCF_034236695.1 of Oncorhynchus nerka. Lineage (NCBI taxonomy): Eukaryota > Metazoa > Chordata > Actinopteri > Salmoniformes > Salmonidae > Oncorhynchus > Oncorhynchus nerka. Next base: position 20,617,528 of record NC_088418.1, read on the forward strand.
ATGGTGGATTTGTTAACATCCGATTTAGCAGTTGTAATTGTACATCAGCCTGGAAATAGCACGTAGCGTAGTCCTTTGTGTTTATGTAGATGTGATGGTATGTCCAATATTTTGGAATTGACACAGACGGTATCTTTTTAAATATGTTAGCAGCATATGCATAACAATGGTATATGATGTGGATTGTGTGTGTTCTGGTGCAGCTCTGAATGGCTTGTCCCTGCGAGGTGAGGAAAGATAGCTTCATGTGGATTTAGGGGATAGACCCAAACCTTATCAAATCGGCTTTACACGTTAATAGGACCTAATTGCTATCCGCAGGGGGTTCATGGCACTATGCGTCCACATTTAGTGTTTCACGTCGCAAAACGCACTCCAAAATTATTACGGTTGTGATCCCTTTTGTCCTGCAAATCACTTTTGTTTACAAAGTATAGTGGAAACAGGACCCGCTCTCTCTCTCTCTCCCTCTCTCTCTCTTTCTCTCTATCTTTCCTCTCCCCCCCTTCCACCTCTCTGTTCCTCTCATCCCATGCAAGGAAAAGAAAACATCTTTATTTTTCTTGAGCTCGATAAACACCCATAAATAGTGCAATCTGTTTTGGATTTGAGGGAGTTAAGTTGGGGAGCAAAGTTTGGCACCATTAAACAAAAATTGGGGCCTGCTAGACATTAGCGGCGCACAGCACATTCTCTCAGCTTAATTAGTCCAAACTGTAATTGTTCATGGTCTGCCAATAGGAGTAATGCTCAGGAAAAGTGGAGTTGCACTAAATCGGCCCACGGCTTTTAAAACAATAAATCACTCGCATATTTGTGCCGTGATTCAGATGGAGTCTCGACCTCTCCCATCTCGACATGTGGTAAATTGTAAAGTCAATGAATCGCAGATGTAGAGAAATGGGGGTTGAGAGGGAGAGTACAGTAAGGTTTTGTTAGCGCCTGGTGAATGAATGGAAAAGATTTGCGCTGTAAATATTTACAGAGATGTTTTTTTTCTTCTCGTTGGCAGGGCTTAATTGTCTTATGCTGATGATGTTGGCAGGCAAAGCTGTGTGAAAGCATTCAAAACTCTCCATCAGTTGGTTTGAAACGACACACAAAAAAAATAAGTCAGTCCAACACGTTTGTGGGCGTGTTTTTAATTCGGTCTTTAAATACTGGGATGGGAGTAGTTCCCTAGTGGTAGTGAATAAAGTTTGGGTTATAGTTCATTCTTCTTTTGTCCCCTGATGTTTACCTATCAACCGTTATGCGATGGGTTTTTGTGTAATAGAACTCTAAATCTAAGGTTTTCAAAAAGGTGATGGGTTTCATTCAATTGCAATAGACCTATAACTGAAATATACAATGTTTGTTCCTCAATAGAACTGTGGCTGGTAAAGCAAATTGCATAGACTACCGACAAAACACTTTCACCCCTAACCTTCCACTTCCCTATCGCTGGGCCATACCGCTGTATGCTATTCTGTTATAGAAACAGCATTGGCTTAGCAGCTGTGGACTGGTGCTCCCCTCTTCTTCCTTTCCACTCACCCCCTCTCTCCCTTTCTCTCCATCTCTCTGTCTCTGTCTCCCATGCATTTCCATAAAGCTCAACACAAAGATCTCACTGTACATCTGGAATGCAACTTTTGTCATCTGTTAAACATAGTCTTGCTGCCGGGCCCACAGGGCTTGGGGCTCCCTGAAACATGGAAATCTAATGATTGCCTATCTGTGGGTGTGTGTGTGTGCATGTGTGTCCCATATATGTACGGCACAGTATGTGCATGCAATATGCACTCATATATTTGATATTCTATGCTCCCTAGATCGGACACATGTAAAATGCATGGATGTCCCCTGAATTTCAAGTGGCAGTTCCTATGGTTCTTTGTTGTATTGTCCTTATACCTTTTAAATGGTTCTGACACAAATGCACGTGCTGCGAGCGTCGGATGAGTTAGCCCTGGACTGCTAGTCGAGATGTCAAGGCTTACCTTACAGGCAATGACTCCTTAAGATCGACAATCTCACCCCTTTATTCTGTAATTCTACTGAAGCTGAAATATTTTTTTCTCTCTCCATCAATTATAGAATCAATATAGTTTAGAGTAGGTGGTAGTTGTATTCCTTTACAATAGAGCTGGGTTTTGCACTGCAGCCAGTACAAAGATACGATTTCTGGGTTATTAGGATCCCCATTAGCTGTTGTAATATCAGCAGCTACTCTTTCTTGTGTCCACAAATAGCTCTGTGGTACATCTGTAGTATTGATTGTCTGTTTAATGATCATTTCATGATCGTCATACCACAGACCTTTTCATAGGGAAACACTGTACCATTAAGTGTGTTGCATTTTTCTAATGCACGTGCACGGTATTTTACTGTCTGGTTTCTGGGGGAAATAATTATTGATGCTATTATTGATAACATTTACACTAGGTATATATATTTTTTTGTCTGTGTGCATATTTCCATGAACTCATTCATTCAAGCCCAGCAGCGAAAGGGGTTTACCGGCGGCGTGGGAGAGAATGCGTTGGGGGGTTAAGAAAAGCGGGAAATGAGTCCATCGATGTGTGTGTGTGTGTGTGTGGGGGGGGGGGGGCGGGGTCGCACAAAGGCCGGTTGAATAGGGCGCATAATTGCTGTTAATGCCGGGCAATGAGAGCAGCGACAGTTCCTGGTTAATGTCCAAATAATAGTGCCTCCAGGCCTCACATTTATCCCCCCCCCAAAAAAACAGCGGGACTAGGAGAAGAGGGAGGGGGGCAAGTTTATTGCCGAGCTTGACAGACAGGCCATGTGTGTGGCTTTTCCTCTTAATGAATCTGGCCACTTCTCTACAGTATTTACCTCCTCCTGTGTCTACGTCTCATCATCAAAATGTCCGCCCTAAAAGCGTTGGTGGGCGAGAGGATTGTGTGACAGTGGGGGAATTTGGTGGTGCCAGGCATATGTTTGGATTGGAGTGTGTTTGGGGAGGGTCAAAGTGCAGAGTGCTGTCTGTTGGGAAAAGAGCTGCCCCTCTGACCCTTTTATGACGAGTGATAGGAGTGGTTGAGTTTTCCATTGGAGTGTCTGTCTGTTTGCGCGCGCGCGTGTGTGTGTGTGTGTTTGCATGTGTGTGTGCGTGCCCAGCTCGCACGCCTGTGTGTCTGCGGCTTGTGTAACACTATCACAACCCCTAATGATCATGTTGGGCTATATAATAACGAGCTGTGCCAATGTGCAGGGATCACCTGTGGTTGGCCAGCCTTTTATGGATGTGGTAGAACGCTCTAGAATGTTCCACTGTGCGGAAATCTCACTCAGGAGGGCTTGGTGTTTTGGGAGAAGTGATTATGAATAATTGCCTGCAATGTTTGGAGAAAATATGTGAACCCTTTAGGACTTATTCATCCTTGTAGCATCTCACCATTGTTATAAACTACAACAAACCTATAAGTGTATTTTTAACTTGAAAGGGAAAAGAAATTGCAAGTATAAAGTCATTGTCATTACAATATTAGGTCCTGCGTTAAAAGAGGCAGCCGTCTTACCAGTGTATCCTGTTATGGTGATTATCTGCTGAATTTAATGTATTCACAAATGTCAAGGGTTTCTGTATTTGTAAGGAGCGTAGATCATTTGACATCCTTGAGATGGGTCTGTCTGTCCAGGTTGTGATTGCAATTTTATGTTTGTTCGGATAATCTGGACCCAAACCTTTTTAAGATGTGTGGGACCGTTTTGTATTAAACGCATCATTGAGAAGGGAAAGGTGATAAAACTATGCACATGTTATATTCTAATATACTCTTAATTGTGGGAGGATAAGCTCTGAGGAGTGTGCTGTGTGTGTGTGTGTGTGTGTGTGTGTGTGTGTGTGTGTGTGTGTGTGTGTGTGTGAGCGCACTAAGGAGGTGATTGTTTGCTTTTTTTTTGCTGTAAAAGGTTGGTTGATAACTGCTTGAAAAGGTTGGTTGATAAAGGTTGGTTGATAACTGCTTGAAAAGGTTGGTTGATAAAGGTTGGTTGATAACTGCTTGAAAAGGTTGGTTGATAAAGGTTGGTTGATAACTGCTTGAAAAGGTTGGTTGATAAAGGTTGGTTGATAACTGCTTGAAAAGGTTGGTTGATAAAAGGTTGGTTGATAACTGCTTGAAAAGGTTGGTTGATAAAGGTTGGTTGATAACTGCTTGAAAAGGTTGGTTGATAAAGGTTGGTTGATAACTGCTTGAAAAGGTTGGTTGATAACTGCTTGAAAAGGTTGGTTGATAACTGCTTGAAAAGGTTGGTTGATAACTGCTTGAAAAGGTTGGTTGATAACTGCTTGAAAAGGTGAGGGAGTTTCAGAGCCACAGCAGAAATAAAATCATCTGCTAATCTCCAGATTATTGTGGGATTTAGAACAAAATGTTGCGGAGATTACTGTATGTAAAAATGCACAAGGCTAATGAAATGTAAGCCCTTTGCACACACGCAATGTGGAGTACTGAGAGATCATCCGGGTCTGTGCACCAATTTCCCAATAGATTAAGAGCACATTTCCAGTGTCCACTCTTTTGCTGCCGATTAGAAATCTATTTGCACATGATAATATTGTCCCTCTTAAAAAGGACAGCTTTTTAAGTAGATTTGTTCACAGTAGATAACATATCATGAGAAGTACTGGTCACATGGGCACATGCTACAGTGGACTCCTAGTAGGCTGTAGAGTAGATTGAATAGCACTGTTCTGTTGTGGGATATAATTGTATGTTATGCTCTGTGTGTTTGAGTAGGTGGTGGGGGGGGGGGGTCGTTTGTGTGAAAAGCATAGGTTTAAATCTCCCTAATGCACTCTACTCCACTGAGGAATGGGGTCAGCTATGTTTAGGGTCAATTCCAAACGTGAGGAAATTGACTCCCAGCACTGAGTGAATTGTCAATTGGCTCCCTAAGGGGTCAAAGTGAATTGAGTGTCTGTTTGGACAACTGGCCCGAGGTGGGATGAGTGGCCTTCGCTGTCAGCCAGAGGGGATGGATGCGGACTGAGGACCAAATCAATTGAAAAGCAGAGGGAATTTTGCCCTGTTGAAGTGGAGGACAATTGGATTCAGCAAGGTTGAAATAAGGTTTGGGTTTAAATCATGACCTGTTGTTCACAGTCATATAGCACTAAGGTCGATATCTACAGGGAAAAGGAAGTCGCCTCTGATTTTCTATATTAGGCCTATTATAGTGATATAACAGGTTTGATTGACAGTCAATTGAAAGGATTTACATGATGTCATAATAATAGAAGATGAAAAGGAAGAGTTTTGAGAACTTAAGTGATGAATGAAATATTGAACGTGGTCCACACAACCGACTGTAAGCGTCTCGGTCGCCATGGTGTCATTTTGCGGGGGTGGACAATGAGGGTCATGTGACTGGCCCTTGTGACGTCTGTCACGGTGCCCTTTAGAACGAGGAGTTCAAAAAAAAAATCTTCCCCTTTTACTTCCCCTCTATCTTTATGGAGCACCGTGCTTTGCATTTTTCAAATACCAATAAAGATAAATTGCTGGCTTTGTCATAACAGGTGGTGTTGAGTGGCAAGATTTCAGTTTTAACTCTTGATATTCTGGTTAGCTCATCTGCCTGTGCCCAGGTCACTGCCCTAGCATTGTATGTGAACAAATAAAACCCATTCAGACATCACAGTGGTCAAAGTTAACCTGTTATGGCCATTATGTATTTAAATATGTATTTATCTTTGGAGGATGACCCCGAGGACTTTTTGACGTTTACTCTCTCTCTCTGGTCCGCCCCGCACTGAGGTCTCAGTGGAGAGCAGCTGCTCTGGTAGGGCCAGGCGGCCGGAGGAATTCTCTGCTGTTTAAACAGTGGGTCGTCCCAGTGCCGGCCTGAAGGACCAGAGGGGAAGGAAGTTCCTCTGTGTTTACATTGCTGAATTGTCCTGTGGACCCCAGAGTGTCTGATGCACTACTGTTCAAACACAACACAAGTGTAGAGATGAACCCCACCAACACCAGTGTTCACAGCTATAGCGTGGTCTGTCTGTGTGTGGTCGCTCACCACCCTCATTTACCAGATACCACAACCATGGCCGGCTGTTGTTTCTTCAACCCGGAGGTTTGCGTGACTGATATTAAATAATTGCGAGGTTTGAGTTGAGAAAGAGTGGGGTTTAGATAGATAGTTCCACCAAGGCCTTGCCTACTGGGCAGACAGACATTGACATACAGTGAAGTCATCAGACTAATTGTTGTTCGAATGGCCTGTTATGATCCGATGACAAATCTCCCTCACTCCCGCCATTGGAGCGGAAAATGTAGCCGGGATTGGCATGATGTTAGCGAGTGTGTAAACTGCGTTTCAACAAGATGGATAAATGCAATTATTGGCCAGACCTGAGGAGGGGAAATCCATTTAAAGGCTGTAACGCTAAGCAGAGGTCATGGTTAATTCATTTGGCCAATTTATGGGTGATGTATGAGTGTTGGGGCACATTAGTCAGGGAGGGGGAGTTGGGCCTCAGTGTCCGTCCGCCTGTGTGTGTGTTCTGGGGGGAGGTTGGTGTTGAGAAGCGCCGCTGTAGAAAAACACAGTCTCCTTGGTACAAGACTCCCCTGTTTTCTCCTCCTCCCTACCCCCTCCTCCCTACCTCCTCCTGCCTACCCCCTCCTCCCTACCTCCTCCTCCATACCCCCTCTTCCCTACCTCCTCCTCCCTACCCCCTCTTCCCTACCCCCTCCTCCCGACCTCCTCCTGCCTACCCCCTCTTCCCTACCTCCTCCTCCCGACCTCCTCCTGCCTACCCCCTCTTCCCTACCCCTCCTCCCGACCTCCTCCTGCCTACCCCCTCTTCCCTACCTCCTCCCGACCTCCTCCTGCCTACTCCCTCTTCGCTAACTCCTCCTCCCTACCCCCTCTTCCCTACCCCTCCTCCTCCCTACCTCCTCCTCCCTACCCCCTCTTCGCTACCTCCTCCTCCCTACTCCCTCTTCCCTACCCCCTCCTCCTCCCTACCTCCTCCTCCCTACCCCCTCTTCGCTACCTCCTCCTCCCGACCTCCTCCTCCCAACCCCCTCTTCCCTACCCCCTCCTCCCGACCTCCTCCTGCCTACCCCCTCTTCCCTACCTCCTCCTCCCAACCTCCTCCTGCCTACTCCCTCTTCGCTACCTCCTCCTCCCGACCTCCTCCTCCCTACCCCCTCTTCCCTACCCCCTCCCTCCTCCCTACCTCCCCCCCTCTTCCCTACCTCCTCCCTCCCTACCCCCTCTTCCCTACCTCCTCCTCCCTCTGCCTGCCATTTCGGCAGATAATACAAATGGACCCTCGGCAGGGAAATGACAAAAAGATACACTGAGTGCAGAAAGCGGGACAGCCGTGCAAATGAGGCGGGGAAAGGGGCGGTGTTCGGCCATGTGGCAGAGTGAGCACCGGCAGCATCTCCATACCAGGGGCTGCAGCACTCAATCAGGCTCAGTCCTCTGCCCCAGCACACAGCTTGAACCCTAACCCCCCCACACACACAAACTCACTATATAGCGCACATAAAGTATATTATGGGTAAAGAAGCACTAGTAGTGGTAATAGTAGAAGGATTCACAGTAGCTGCAGCAGTGTCAGTTGTAGCTGTTGTTGGACTGTACAACTCAATTACACACTCCCTGACCCAGCTAGACTTTGATACTCTCAGTGAACTCAGGGGAGTTTACAATTAAGTTACAATTACAGCGTGGATTCCGACGTTTACTCCAGGCACACAAGGCTCAGGGCCTCAGCCCCAGGCAGTCTTACCTATCTGTGCTTCTCACTGTTCCCTTAAAAAACACAACGCACTGTACAGGTAACTGCCAAAATAAAGGAAACACTCCGAGTAAATGAGGGATACAAAGTATACTGAAAGCAGGTGCTTCCACACAGGTGTGGTTCCTGAGTTAATTAAGCAGTAAACATCCCATTGTGCTTCGGATCATGTATAAAATTACAGGCCATTATTTTGCCTATCATGGCTGTGCCCCCATTGGATGACCCCATCCACAGGGCACGAGTGGTCACTGAATGGTTGATGAGCATGAAAAGGATGTAAACCATATGCCATCTCATTCACCAGATCTCAACCCAATTAAACACCAATGGGGAGATTCTGGAGCCTGAGAACATTTTCCACGACTGTCAACAAAACACCAAATGATGGAATTTCTTGTGGAAGAATGTTGTCGCATCCCTCCAATGGAGTACCAGACACTTGTAGAATCTATACCAAGGCGTATTGAAGCTGTTCGGGCTCATGTTGGCCCAACACCCTATTAAGACACCATGCTGGTGTTTCCTTTATTTGGGCAGTTACCTGTATGTTACACAACTCTCATAGAAGTGTTTTTTTTTTTTTTAACAGTGGACCAATCGTCTTGTCTCTCTCACAATCTCTAGCCTATTTAAAATGGAAAGATTTGGCCTGCTCTGAACACAGTCATTGTCTCCCGAGAGACAAACCACTCGACAGTTACGCAAGTCGAGCGCTATGCAAAAAAAAAAAAACCTGGCGGTTACAGCAGGGTGGGCAGGAGACTGGGGGAAGTAACATTTAACAGCTCCAAGCCACAGATTGAATCTGAGAGACATGAGGGTATCTCTAGCCATGGTATTGAGGCTTTGTAAGTGGTCTGGATAACACTTAAGCGCCTCTTGGTTGGGATATTGCAACGCGTGTAGTCTACTGTGTGTGTGTGTGCTGTCAGGAAGTGGGGGTTCGTGTTTTTCACCTGACTTCCAGGCAGCGAGCTTTAGTTACTGTGTGAATGCTGGGACTTGTCAGGGACAGGTGTCAGAGTTGCCTGCCATGGCGCTCCCCCTGCCACACACACAGCAGCTGGGAGGGCAGGAGTCCATGGCCGTGGTGAGGGGGTAAGGAGACGGCATTCGGTGGAATTCTTCACCCTAATCTCAGCAGGGATCATTTGTCTGAAACTACTGTAGTCCCATTGCTTAGTGTTGTTAGTAAGCCACTGGATGCTACTACTGTGGACCAGTATTGACATTTGATTGTTTAAGGATGTGGGTCAGTTTGCAGTATAGGCCAAGTGATTGGAGCTGTAGACTCAGGTCCTTCCAGCTTGCCAGAGCAGATGCTGGTGGTCCTGTATGACTCAGTCGGTAGAGCATGGCGCTTGCAACGGCTGGATCGTCGGTTCGATTCCCAGGGCCACCCATATGTAAAATGTATGCACGCATGACTGGAAGTCGCTTTGGAAGAAAGCATCTGCTAAATGACCTGCAGTATTATAATATATTATCTCCCTTAGTTAACTTGGCTGCTATTCCCCCACACTTTAACGCCGATATCATGGCAGAGTTGGAGATGACAACGGGGAACTCTTATTTCCAGGGCCACAGAGTGGATGTGCATGAGAGACAAACTCTGCCCACCAACCCTTACTCCTCCTCATCCTGTAACGTGGCCTGCGGGATCGCTTTGTGGACCTCCACATTTTCTAAATCACTCTGGAAGAATCCCTCTTTCTCAATTTGACATGTGGTTGGTTACATCCAGCCATCCTCCCTCCTTCCCAGTCGCTCATCACGCCCTCTTGGGAGAACAACTGCTGACCGCGTTCTATAGGCCAAGGGAATTCCTCACCCCGACTCAAAAGAAACTGCTTGGAAGTTCTCTATATGTCCCGAGGGTCGTTTTACAGCAGAGGACGTGCCGCTCGTCGAAACTGTTCCCGTTTAGCGGGGAGCTGTCGGTCTTATTAGTGTTGTGAGGAAGACAAATGTTTTTCACAGCCATTATATACGGATTAAGAATTGGCCGCATCTGAAAGTGACTGACCTGGTGAGTCAGTCTCAGCTTGACCCGTATATATCCCCCTGGAAGTTCCTGTGCTGGTTTAGCCCACGTTGCTCCTTTCTAATCGAGGAGAAGAGGTGGGAGTGACCAGAGTGTTCTTGTTGGGTTGGGAAGCGTTTGTGTTGCATTGATGTTCTCCTTGTCCCTATGATGGTTAGGGTAGATCAATAGCCCTCCTCCGGCCTGTTGGACTCCAGCCCCCAGTGGCACGAAGCTCCGTATACATGTCGAAGAACATGACACCCCAGGGTGCAACCAAGCAGGGCAAAATATATACCCAATGACCAAACGGGCAGCCAATCAGCCAGAGGATTTACAACCCGAAAGACCAAAGCATTTATCTCTCTTGGCTCGATTAAAGCCTCAGTTTGAGTATTTACACGAGCATCGGTGTAGCAATACATGTGCTATTAAGTTCTAGCCTAAACTAACCAGGATTTGTGTCTTCATTGGTTTTGGCCGTGACATTTTGTAATTGTATCAATATCAAATCAATATCAGTATCAGTGTTGGTTTCAAGCATGTCTGAGTAGCCAACACATTCGAGCTGATTGGCCAGAGATTGAGATGCTTGGGGAGCTGTGATCAGAGACGCTGGGAAGCCAACCTCGAATTGTTCACAGAAGCCGTTGGCAGGAAGAGCGAAGCATCGGCAGGTTGGACACTGAGCAGAGCTCGCTCACTGCTGGGTTTTCAGGATAGGAGCCGAGCAGCGGCATGTTCCCCAAAGACAACCGCTGGGCCCAGAGAAAACCACAAACCAAATGTCTTCCCTCGCTCCTTTTAAAGGCCCAATGCAATCAAAAACGTGCTTTACCTGCGTTTTATATGTATTTCCACACTGAGGTTGGAACAATACTGTGAAATTTCAGCCAGTTTTGTTGGGATGGAGTAAAAGGCCACTTTAAAATGTGCAGTTTTGTAACACAACACAATGTTGGAGGTACTGTGCATGCAATTGGCTGCCTCCAATGTCATTCTATAGAATTTGGCCGTACGTCCAAATTGTGTAATAAAGCGCTTTCGTGGGGAATAACTCATTCTGATTGGCTGGGCCTGGCTCCCCAGTGGGTTGGCCTGGTTGCCAAGTGGGTGGGCCTATGCCCTCCCAGGCCCAAACATGGCCGCGCCTATGCCCAGTCATGTGAAATCCATAGATTAGGGCCTAATGAATTCATTTCAATTGACTGATTTCCTTATATGAACTGTAACTCTGTAAAATCTTTGAAATTGTCGCAGGTTTGCTTTTATATTTTGGTTTAGTATAAATTGCTCTTGTTATGTGGTTTACCAAACAGGGGGTGTTGGGAGCCGACACGTTTTGCATAGGCCCATGATTTTGGTTCCTTCATGAAAAATAAGGGTCTGTTTTCACTGGCCCTGAATATAGTATTATAGATAGATATATATTTTTGAAAGTAACACCGCCCTGCGCTTGTGTTCTTCACGCTGTTTTGATCTCCGTCACAGATGCTTGGCAAGAGGCACATCTGCTCCCCCCACCCCACACTTGTAGCACAAATCCTGTTTTGTGGTGTTTTTGTGTGCCATAATTGAGCAAATAACATCAGTAATGATTCAATTGGGCATAAAGTAATTGAGAGGCGGCCTGCTTGCCATCTGTCTGGTGAGATTACTGTTTCTGTGTAATTAAAAGTGTGACCTCGTGGCCGTGGTGAGACGTGCCAGTGGGCAGTCAGAACCACAGGCCTGGACTAGGCTCTTTTCTTTTAAGACGGGGTGGGGGTAGTGGCGGTTTAGCAGGGCGGTAAATATAGCACAGGGCAATAGAGGGGAGCTAAAGTGGCATTCTCCTTTACATGGGATGTGCCCTGTATACACACAAGTACTGGTCCGTGTCAAAGCCCCAAAACATGCCACAATTTGTAGGGGGAGAGAGGAGCCCCACAAAGTCGTGGTGATCCTTGTGTGCATCCAGTGTAACCACGAGAGGGCGGAGAGGTAGGGGGGATGAGGGGGGCCGAGGGGGGGATCTGTTTTTGCTCTGCTTTCACGTGTGGTTTTGTTTTGACTCCTGAGGTTCAGTGTCCCTTGGACAGTGTCCAGAGACTACAGAGCCTGCTTTTTGCACCCCTCCTCCACAACGTGAAGGGGTCTGTAAGACATGGAATTGGATTTGAGATTTGATCTTGTTGCATGTAGTAAACAGGGCATTATAGACAAGGAGATGGGGTTAATGACTGTGTGTGTGTGTGTGTGTGTGTGTGTGTGTGTGTGTGTGTGTGTGTGTGTGTGTGTGTGTGTGTGGTATGCATAATGGTATACACACACTCACATACAAACACAGGATGCATGGCTGAAAAAGACATTTGACCATGTTACCCGTGTGGGCTGGAAGCCGTCTTGCAAAACTTCCGCTAAGACGGTGAGGGGAGAGAACAAAAATAACAGTTTTAATTACTATGGATGGCAGGCCCGGGTGAGGTGGCACCGGCCATAGGGGACCGAGACTGGGCCAGCCTCCAGGGAAATTACAGGGTGCTCAGGGCAAGAAATAGATCTGGCTGCCTACACTGCCTGCCACCCCTTCAGCAGTCTGCTTGCTCCACTTCAGCTGTCTGTCTGCCTGCTCCACTTCAACTGTCTGCCTGCTCCACTTCAGCTGTCTGCCTGCTCCACTTCAACTGTCTGCCTGCTCTACTTCAGCTGTCTGTCTGCCTGCTCCACTTCAGCTGTCTGCCTGCTCCACTTCAACTGTCTGCCTGCTCCACTTCAGCTGTCTGCCTGCTCCACTTCAACTGTCTGCCTGCTCCACTTCAGCTGTCTGCCTGCTCCACTTCAACTGTCTGCCTACTCCACTTCAGCTGTCTGTCTGCTTGCTCCACTTCATTTGTCTACCTGCTCCACTTTAACTGTCTGCCTGCTCTACTTGAGCTGTCTGTGTGCCTGCTCCACTTCAACTGTCTTCCTGCTCCACTTCAACTGTCTGCTTGCTCCACTTCAGCTGTCTGCCTGCTCCACTTCAGCTGTCTGCCTGCTCTACTTCAACTGTCTGCCTGCTCCACTTCAGCTGTCTGCCTGCTCCACTTCAGCTGTCTGTCTGCTCCACTTCAGCTGTCTGCCTGCTCTACTTCAGCTATCTGTCTGCTTGCTCCACTTCACTTGTCTGCCTGCTCCACTTCAGCTGTCTGCCTGCTCCACTTCAGCTGTCTGTCTCCTTGCTCCACTTCACTTGTCTGCCTGCTCCACTTCAGCTGTCTGCCTGCTCCACTTCAGCTGTCTGTCTGCTCCACTTCAGCTGTCTGTCTGCTCTACTTCAGCTCTCTGTATCTTTGTACTGTATGTTTGTTTCATGTAGTCAGTGTTTCAGTCAATAGACCTGTGTAGTGGTAGGCCTAGACGTTCACCATGTGAGGAAAAAATACACGTTTTCAGTGTAGCAATATTTGGGCTATGTTTCTAAATTTTACGTATTTTTTTCCCTTTTCAGTGTTTTTTGTACTTTCTACCTCTCGGGTTATATGTGTCTCTTCTTTATGTCTCTTCCACTCTTCCTCTCCCCTTGCTCTCTCACTCACAGTGTGTGCTCTGATTACCTCTCCAAACTGGCAATAAGTTGATTGCTTTACAGAGATGATGTAAGCCCTTGCCCTAGGGTACATCAGGTTGGATTTCTCCTGCTTTATCTTGTAAAGCCTAAATTAACAGCTGGTTTGGTTTGAGTTCTTCTGGATCTGACTAAAGGATTAGGCTTCGTTCTCATGTGAGTCGATCTAGTTAGATTTATTGCAGGTCTATCAAAAAAGATCAATGGGAGTCCTTTTTGAAAAGTAAATCCTTAATCGTTCTTTGCACTTAGGTGTCATCATTGGGACTTTTTTTTTTATCTCTCACACTCCCCCCTTCCTATTCCCCCCGTCCTCGTCTATCCTCCTGTCTTTTCTTCCCCCTAACCCGTCGTTGATAGGGAGGGAACTAGCGATCTGCCCTGTCGATGGATGTTATTCTGCAGTATCACCCAATGGATTTTTCTCTTGCTCATTAGCTATCCATCACGGCGAGGCAGACTGAAGCCGAGATTTAGCAACACAAGCCCTGATCACACCTGAAACATGCCCCACCTGCTAATTTCCTTTATTTTCAAGTTTATCCACCCATTTCTGGTCATGGCCAGAATGTAAAATGAACGTCAAAAGTAGATTTTATTTCTTCAATTTAGCTAACCCTAACCATTTTCCTAAACTTTTCCTAACCTGCTACGTTAATTCTCCTAACCTGTTACGTTAATTCTCCTAACCTGCTACATTAGTTCTCCTAAACTTAACCTAATTCTCTTAACCTGCTACGTTAATTCTCCTAACCTGCTACGTTAATTCTCCTAACCTGCTACATTAGTTCTCCTAACCTGCTACATTAGTTCTGCTAACCTGCTACGTTAGTTCTCCTAACCTGCTACGTTATTTCTCCTAACCTGCTACATTAGTTCTCCTAACCTGCTTCATTACTTATCCTAACATGCTACATTAACTCTCCTAACCTGCTTCATAAGTTCTCCTAACCTGCTTCATTAATTATCTTAACCTGCTTCATTACTTATCCTAACCTGCTACGTTAATTCTCCTAACCTGCTACGTAAATTATCCTAACCTTCTACATTAACTCTCCTAACATGCTTCATAAGTTCTCCTAACCTGCTTCATTAATTATCCTAACCTGCTTCATAAGTTCTCCTAACCTGCTTCATTAATTATCCTAAACTGCTATGTTAATTCTCCTAACCTGCTACGTTAATTCTCCTAACCTGCTTCATAGGTTCTTCTAAACTTCTACTTTAATTATCCCAACCTGCTTCATAGGTTCTTCTAACCTTCTACTTTAATTATACTAACTGCTTCATAAGTTCTCCTAACCTGCTTCATAAATTAACCTGACCTGCTCCGTTAATTCTCCTAATCTGCTTCATAAATTCTCCTAACATGCTACGTTAATTATCCTGACCTGTTTCATAAGTTCTCCTAACCTGCTTCATAAATTATCCTAACCTGCTTCATAAATTCTCCTAACATGCTACGTTAATTATCCTAACCTGCTTCATAAATTCTTCTAACCTGCTATGTTAATTCTCCTAACCTGCTTCATAGGTTCTACTAACCTGCTACTTTAATTATCCTGACCTGCTTCATAAGCTCTCCTAACATGCTACGTTAATTATCCTGACCTGTTTCATAAATTCTCCTAATCTGCTTCATAAATTCTCCTAACCTGCCTCATAAATTCTCCTAACCTGCTTCATAAATTCTCCTAACCTGCTCCGTTAATTCTCCTAATCTGCTTCATAAATTCTCCTAACCTGCTACGTTAAAAGCTCTACGTCCTCTAGCCATGAACCCCATTTCCGACTCTTCCCCACAGTGCAGCCATCACTCAGGTTTGCTCTAGTATGGATACAGAGCCAGAACAGTTACTTTTCAACCATCTGGATACAGTTCATCTGGTGTTGCCATCCTTGCCTTGAAATCAAGACTAGTGCATAGTCAACCTTTTTACAAGTGCCTTCTTTCTCAGGTTCATATAGAGAAAGTGGCATGTGGGACTGTTATTCTTCTAGGAAATCCTTTAGTCATAGGGAAATGGTTCCTTATGTTGTCAAGGGGGTTGTCTGCAATATCGAATGATCTACCTTTTGTGTGCTGCATTTCTCTATGCTATATGCACGATTTCCCAAAGAAATTCAATAACCTAACCGAACCATTTTCTTAAAGGTCAATGAAAGCCGGAATGTCTTATAGATTGGACATATTGGTGCTGTATGCGACTGAATAGCAGCACAGGCCTTTTCCTCCAACTATCCTTCAGCTATTCATTTACATTGGGAAGAGCCCCATCTGTTTTGTGTTTACATACAATACCGTAGCACTTGAGCAAAGGCATACTTTGTAGTTCTTGTCGACAAGTTCTATCATAATGTATACACGCAGTCACTCATAACCTAGGCTTACTTGTACTCAGACACACAACGATGTGGAAACACAGGAAGTCCAGAGGACCTGGCAGCTGTTGCGAAACAAGATCTGGACATGTTTTATGTTCCTCCCCCTCCCCTTCTCTCTCTCTTTCTTTCCATTCTCACTCTCTCACTTTCTCCTATTCCTCCAACAACGGGCTGATTATGTCGTACCTCCATTCTTTTTCCCCCACTCCTCCCTCTCTCACGGCCATGTCTCTTAAGGAATCTGTAACTTGAAGAATGGGGTTGTGGTGGTGACCCCAAGGGTAGATGAACAAACCTGACCGACGTTGATACTGGCTGGGCTTTTAGATCTGAGTGTTGGATGTGAGACTGCGTACATGTGTCTGTTTGTACGCTATTCCGTGTGCTAGTTGGTTTATAGATGGCAGGATGGTGACCTGCATGGATGGTTAAGTTGTTTGAGTTCTCTCAAGGAAGGATGAACATGTTTTCCACCCTCCTCATCCACCCTCAACGGTGCACCTCCATCCTCAACGGTGCACCTCCATCCTCAACGGTGCACCTCCATCCTCAACGGTGCACCTCCATCCTCAACGGTGCACCTCCATCCTCAACGGTGCACCTCCATACTCAACGGTGCACCTCCATACTCAATGGTGCACCTCCATCCTCAACGGTGCACCTCCATACTCAACGGTGCACCTCCATCCTCAACGGTGCACCTCCATCCTCAACGGTACACCTCCATCCTCAACGGTGCACCTCCATCCTCAACGGTGCACCTCCATACTCAACGGTGCACCTCCATCCTCAACGGTGCACCTCCATCCTCAATGGTGCACCTCCATCCTCAATGGTGCACCTCCATCCTCAACGGTGCACCTCCATCCTCAACGGTGCACCTCCATCCTCAACGGTGCACCTCCATCCTCAACGGTGCACCTCCATCCTCAACGGTGCACCTCCATACTCAACGGTGCACCTTTACCTCGCACCACTTTGGAGTTGTCAGCTTTATTTAGATCAGATTGTGTGTGTGTGTGTGTCTGTCTGTCTGTCTGTCTGTCTGTCTGTCTGTCTGTCTGTCTGTCTGTCTGTCTGTCTGTGTGTGTGTGTGTGTGTGTGTGTGTGAAGGAAAAGCTTGGGGCCGATCGATGTCAAGTTCAGGTGTGTCCTCCTCGTAGGTATGGCTAGCTGGCAGACCAGGGGTGGGGCTGTGGGGGAAGATCAACGAGATACGTGGGAAGGAAGGGCTTGCTGTCAGCCAGCTGGACCTCTTAATCCTATAGCCTTGGGGAAAGGGTGTGTGTGTGTGTGTTTGTTTGTTTGTCTCTAGCAGAGGTTTGTCAATTTCAGCACACCTCTGCTCCAGTATTTGGCCCAGCTGTGTGTGTTTGTCCATGTCCTGTAGCGTGTGTGTGTGTGTGTGTGTGTGTGTGTGTGTGTGTGTGTGTGTGTGTGTGGATGGACGGTTCTGCATTTAATCTCCACTGTGTTTACTGTAGTCCTCACTTTAACAGCACACTGTATATTTATGTAGAGAAGACACAGTCTCACCCCCTTGATGTTGGAAAAGGCGATGGGGGGTTGGGGGTAAGGGGGTAAGGGGTAGGGGGTAAGGGGTAGGGATTGTTTGGGGGATTGGGTGCAGGATAACAAACACTGCCAGTAACCCCCTCTCTCAGTATCAAACCAATGCCTATTCTCTGATTCAAACACACATTATTTGAACCTCCCATTCTGGCTAAAACAAGCAGCCAGTTGCATCCCCACCGTTCATTAAGAGTGAAACCTACTATTTAGCCACATTCCTTGCAAGCTTGCTCTCTCACTCACCCCGCTCTCTCTCTCTCCCTCTCTCTCTCTCTCTCTCTCTCTCTCTCTGTCTTTCCCTCTCTGCCTTTCTCTGTCCGTCTCTCTCTCTCTCTCTCTCTCTCTCTCTCTCTCTCTCTCTCTGTCTTTCCCTCTCTGCCTTTCTCTGTCCGTCTCCCTCTCTCTCTCTCTCTCTCTCTCTCTCTCTCTGTCTTTCCCTCTCTGCCTTTCTCTGTCCGTCTCCCTCTCTCTCTCTCTCTCTCTCTCTCTCTCTCTCTCTCTCTCTCTCTCTCTCTCTCTCTCTCTGTCTTTCCCTCTCTGCCTTTCTCTGTCCGTCTCTCTCTCTCTCTCTCTCTCTCTCTCTCTCTCTCTCTCTCGCTCTCTCTCTGTCTTTCCCTCTCTGCCTTTCTCTGTCCGTCTCTCTCTCTCTCTCTCTCTCTCTCTCTCTCTCTCTCTCTCTCTCTCTCTCTCTGTCTTTCCCTCTCTGCCTTTCTCTGTCCGTCTCCCTCTCTCTCTCTCTCTCTCTCTCTCTCTCTCTCTGTCTTTCCCTCTCTGCCTTTCTCTGTCCGTCTCCCCCTCTCTCTCTCTCTCTCTCTCTCTCTCTCTCTCTCTCTCTCTCTCTCTGTCTTTCCCTCTCTGCCTTTCTCTGTCCGTCTCTCTCTCTCTCTCTCTCTCTCTCTCTCTCTGTCTTTCCCTCTCTGCCTTTCTCTGTCCGTCTCTCTCTCTCTCTCTCTCTCTCTCTCGCTCTCTCTCTTTCTTTCCCTCTCTGCCTTTCTCTGTCCGTCTCCCTCTCTCTCTCTCTGACTTTCGCCCAGTCTCTCTCCCCCGTCTCTCCCTAGCTTGCTCTCTCTTTTTTTTGCGTAGATTTTTACATATATCACAGGCTGGCAGGCTAAGAGCCTGGGACTTCCCCACGCCACACTCCAAGCCTTTGATCCTTTGCTTTGGAGGTAACATCAAAAGGAGAGGCATAGAAAGGCAGCTACTACTGTGAAGTTCAATGTTCAACTTGATGGCTTGGCTGAGGGCTTTTTTTCTCTCCTCCTCCTCCTCCCGCCACTGCTTCCCTCAGCTGACAGAAACACACAGTTTGTAGCTCAGATTTTTTTCTCTAGATGATGTTAACCTTTATGGAACCCTATCTGGAACAAAACGAGAACCAAAAAACAACCTTTATGAATCTGTATCTACGACGCTATAGGTGTATGCGTTGGTTCATTCGTACGCTGTGTGTTAAGGTGTGCAGTGTAAGGGATTTCCGGTGCCAGGACCTAGCCTTTTTGTTCCCGAAAAGCTCCCAATATTGCCGAGGGTTGCTTCCGCGCTGGCCCTCGTTGACATAAGAGAGGATATTACTCCGTCTTGTTTGCTACACGCACGTTCAGATGTATTCATCTGCCCGTCGGAGAGAGCTGTCAGAATGTGTTAAGGGGAGGAGAACGTCTTCCCGTGTTGACATGGGCGTGCCGTGCACGCTATTGTGTTCACTCGCTGGAAAACAACACGGAACTGCTCTTATGATGAATGCTTAGCTTATCATCATCATCTGCGTATATAAAAAAAAGAAGATCCCTTCGAAGCAGAAAACTGTTTCAGAATGAGAATAAAGCTCATATTGGAGATTAATGGTGTAATGTAGTGGGACTCTATGGAGCTAGGGTATAGTGTGTGTCCACTCTCTGTCTCACTGCACCTTTACAGAAGGCTTGTGGCCTTCTCTCTCTCTCCCCCCCTCTCTCTCACTCTCTCTCTCCTCACTTTCTCTCTCACTTTCTCTCCCCCCCTCTCTCTCACTCTCTCTCTCCTCTCTCTCTCCTCGCTTTCTCTCGCACTTTCTCTCTCTTTCCCCTCACTTTCTCTTTCTCTCTCTCATTCCCCTCTCTCTCGCACTCTCTCTTTCTTGCTCACACACACGTTTGGCGTGTCATTAGCCCGTCTGCTGTAAAGCGGGCTGTTTAGCTCTAACTTATTTCTCCGTCAGTAACAGTGTGTGTGTGTGTGTGTGTGTGTGTGTGTGTGTGAACAGTGTAATGATCTCCATCCAGCCTGGCTGTTGCACCCCGGCTAAGAGATGCAAAATGAAACAGATCAATAAATGGCCTCAGCTCGTTGTCGGTGTATTATCATGGTGTTGGGATTTCTGTCCGTTGTCATGGGGCACTTCGGAGAGATACGAAGAAGGGCGTAACAAAGTGTGTGTTTTCAAAAGTTTTTTTTTTTTTCCTATCAAGTTTGCATGTTTAAAGTTGGCTATACGGGACAAAGGTCACACACAGCAGATTGTCACGCTTTCCCCTGTATCTTTCTCCCTTTCCCCTACATTTCCCTCGGCCCGTGGAGATAACACCTAGGAAAACCAAACAGGGAGTTGGTAGAAGACCATAGAAAAGATTCATCAGTAATTGGCTTGTGTGCCCACGTTTGTTTGTGTCTCTTGTGAAGGAGGGGGTTTTCAGAGTCAGACAGATCACCCAGTGATTAAGCGATGCACTAATTAGCCATGAGGTGTCTGTGTGTCTGTGTGTGTGTGCAAGAGACTGTGGGGTGGTGGGAGGGGGGGGGGGAGGGAATCATTGTCAGTTGATTTGGTGGTGAGGGGTGGGGTACAGAGGGACAGGAGAGGGGAAGGAGAAACACCCACGCAGCCCGGTCCACGTAGGAGGCTCCTTGACCCTCCCAGAGTCCTGTTTTCACAGCAACGTCCTCCATTTTAATGAGCTCCAATAACCACATCCTTATGACTTATTTATTCATTATAAACTGGGTGGTTCGAGCCCTGAATGCTGATCGATTGAAAGCTGTGGTATATCAGACCGTATACCACAGGGATGACCAAACATTAAGTTTCTTACCAGTGTATAATAGCAATAACGCACCTCGGGGGTTTGTGGTATATTACCAATATACTACTGCTAAGGGCTGTATCCAGGCACTCTGCGTTGCGTCATACGTAAGAACAGCTCTTAGCCGTGGTATATTGGCCATATACCACACCACCTCTGGCCGTATTGCTTAATTAAGCCCCGACAGTGAAGAGCTAGTCTCCCAATGCTATAATGGGTGTGTGTAATAAATGGATGGAAAATATTTGTATCACAGTCAAATTGTAACGGCGTTCGTCTGTTGTAGAAAGAGAGTCGGACCGAAATGCAGCGTGGTGGTTACTCATGTTACTTTAATGACGGAAAACGGAACGATACATAAAATAACTATGAAGACAAAACAACAAACGGAACGTGAAACTTATTACAGCCTATCTGGTGCACACTACACAAAGACAGGAACAATCACCCACCAATACAAAGTGAAACTCAGGCTACCTAAATACGGTTCCCAATCCGAGACAACGAGAATCACCTGACTCCAATTGAGAACCGCCTCAGGCAGCCAAGCCTAACTAGACACACCCCTAATCTACGCAATCCCAATAATACAAAACCCCAATACGAAATACAACAACATAAACCCATGTCACACCCTGGCCTGACCAAACATATAACGAAAACACAAAATATATTGACCAAGGCGTGACAGAACCCCCCCCCCCTAAGGTGCGGACTCCCGGACGCACCTCAAAACCATAGGGAGGGTCCGGGTGGGCGTCTGTCCATGGTGGCGGCTCCGGCTCGGGACGTGGACCCCACTTCATTAAAGTAATAGTTCCTCCCCTTCGCGTCCTGGGATAATCCACCCTCGCCGCCGACCATGGCCTAATAGTCCTCACCTAGATCCCCACTGGACTGAGGGGCAGCTCGTGACTGAGGGGCAGCTCGTGACAGAGGGGCAGCTTGGGACAGAGGGGCATCTCGGGACAGAGAGGGCATCTCGGGACAGAGGGCATCTCGGGACAGAGGGGCAGCTCGGGACAGAGGGGCAGCTCGGGACGGGCACGGGACAGAGGGGCAGCTCGGGACAGAAGCAGCCCGGGACTGAGGGGCAGCCCGGGACTGAGGGGAAGCCCAGTACTGAGAGGAAGCCCAGTACTGAGAGGAAGCCCAGTACTGAGAAGAAGCCCAGTACTGGGATGAAGCTCAGGCAGGTAGTAGGCTCCGGTAAATCCTGGCTGGCTGGCGGAACTGGAAGATTCAGGTTGACTAGCAGATCTGGAAGATTCTGGTTGACTGGCAGATCTGGAAGAGACTGGTTGACTGGCAGATCTGGAAGAGACTGGTTGTCTGGCAGATCTGGAAGAGACTGGTTGTCTGGCAGATCTGGAAGATCATGGCTGACTGGCGGATCTAGCTGCTCTATGCAGACTGACAGCTCTGGCTGCTTCTTACAGACTGATAGCTCTGGCTGCTTCATGCAGACTGACAGCTCTCTGCAGACTGGCAGATCCTGGCTGACTGGCACCTCTGGCGGATCCTGGCAGACTGGCGACGCTGGGCAGACTGGCGACGCTGGGCAGACTGGAGGCGCTGGGCAGACTGGGAGCACTGGCGGCGCTGGGCAGACTGGAGACTCCGGCAGCGCAGGAGAGGAGAAAGGCTCCGACAGCGCTAAACAGGCAGGAGACTCCGGCAGCGCAGGAGAGGAGACAGGCTCTGGCTGCGCTAAACAGGCGGGAGACTCCGGCAGCGCAGGAGAGGAGACAGGCTCTGGCTGCGCTAAACAGGCGGGAGACTCCGTCAGCCCAGGAGAGGAGACAGGCTCTGGCTGTGTTGAACAGGCGAGGCGCACTGAAGGCCTGGTGCGTGGTGCTGGAACTGGTGCTACCGGATCGAGGACACGCACAGGAAGCCTGGTGCGGGGAGCTGCTACCGGAGGACTGGTGTTTGGAGGTGGCTTTGGATAGACCGGACCGTGCAGGCGTACTGGAGCTCTTGAGCACCGAGCCTGCCCAAGCTACCTGGCTCGATGCCCACTCTAGCCCGGCCAATACGAAGGGCTGGTATGTACCGCACCGGGCTATGCACCTGCACTGGAAACACCGTGCGCTCCATAGCATAGCACGGTGTCTGCCCGGTCTCTCTAGCCCACCGGAAAGCACAGGGAGTTTGCGCAGGTCTCCTACCTGGCATTGCCATACTCCCTTCTAGCCACCCCCCAATAATTTTTTTGGGTTGCTTTACGGGCTTCCTTGCCAACCGTGTTCCCTCGTATCGTCGGCTCCTATCTCCGGCTGCCTCTGCTCTCCTTAGTGCCTCCACCTGTTCCCATGGGAGGCGATCTCTTCCGGCCAATATCTCCTCCCAAGTGTAACAACCTTTACCATCCAACACGTCTTCCCATGTCCATTCTCCGAGTAACTCATCCTCCTTTTGCTGCTCCAGCTGTCGCTGCCTGTTTATACCAGCGCCTCTCCGTTTTAGCCGGCGTGTTTTCCTTTTCGACTCCATTCGTCTATAGCCCTCTTCGCATTGCTGCAGGGAATCCCAGGCGGGCTCCTGCACTCTCTCTGGGTCGGCCGCCCACCTGTCGATTTCTTCCCACGTCGTATACTCCATGCCATTGCTGTCCATAACGTCCTCCCTTCGCTGCTCCTGCTGTCGCTGCCTGTAACCACGCCGCTCGGTCCGTGAGTGGTGGGTGATTCTGTAACGGCGTTCGTCTGTTGTAGAAAGAGAGTCGGACCGAAATGCAGCGTGGTGGTTACTCATGTTACTTTAATGACGGAAAACGGAACGATACATAAAATAACTATGAAGACAAAACAACAAACGGAACGTGAAACTTATTACAGCCTATCTGGTGCACACTACACAAAGACAGGAACAATCACCCACCAATACAAAGTGAAACTCAGGCTACCTAAATACGGTTCCCAATCCGAGACAACGAGAATCACCTGACTCAATTGAGAACCGCCTCAGGCAGCCAAGCCTAACTAGACACACCCCTAATCTACGCAATCCCAATAATACAAAACCCCAATACGAAATACAACAACATAAACCCATGTCACACCCTGGCCTGACCAAACATATAACGAAAACACAAAATATATTGACCAAGGCGTGACAGAACCCCCCTAAGGTGCGGACTCCCGGACGCACCTCAAAACCATAGGGAGGGTCCGGGTGGGCGTCTGTCCATGGTGGCGGCTCCGGCTCGGGACGTGGACCCCACTTCATTAAAGTAATAGTTCCTCCCCTTCGCGTCCTGGGATAATCCACCCTCGCCGCCGACCATGGCCTAATAGTCCTCACCTAGATCCCCACTGGACTGAGGGGCAGCTCGTGACTGAGGGGCAGCTCGTGACAGAGGGGCAGCTTGGGACAGAGGGGCATCTCGGGACAGAGGGGCATCTCGGGACAGAGGGGCATCTCGGGACAGAGGGGCAGCTCGGGGCAGCTCGGGACAGAGGGGCAGCTCGGGACAGAGGGGCAGCTCGGGACAGAGGGGCAGCTCGGGACAGAAGCAGCCCGGGACTGAGGGGCAGCCCGGGACTGAGGGGAAGCCCAGTACTGAGAGGAAGCCCAGTACTGAGAGGAAGCCCAGTACTGAGAAGAAGCCCAGTACTGGGATGAAGCTCAGGCAGGTAGTAGGCTCCGGTAAATCCTGGCTGGCTGGCGGAACTGGAAGATTCAGGTTGACTAGCAGATCTGGAAGATTCTGGTTGACTGGCAGATCTGGAAGAGACTGGTTGACTGGCAGATCTGGAAGAGACTGGTTGTCTGGCAGATCTGGAAGAGACTGGTTGTCTGGCAGATCTGGAAGATCATGGCTGACTGGCGGATCTAGCTGCTCTATGCAGACTGACAGCTCTGGCTGCTTCTTACAGACTGATAGCTCTGGCTGCTTCATGCAGACTGACAGCTCTCTGCAGACTGGCAGATCCTGGCTGACTGGCACCTCTGGCGGATCCTGGCAGACTGGCGACGCTGGGCAGACTGGCGACGCTGGGCAGACTGGAGGCGCTGGGCAGACTGGGAGCACTGGCGGCGCTGGGCAGACTGGAGACTCCGGCAGCGCAGGAGAGGAGAAAGGCTCCGACAGCGCTAAACAGGAAGGAGACTCCGGCAGCGCAGGAGAGGAGACAGGCTCTGGCTGCGCTAAACAGGCGGGAGACTCCGGCAGCGCAGGAGAGGAGACAGGCTCTGGCTGCGCTAAACAGGCGGGAGACTCCGTCAGCCCAGGAGAGGAGACAGGCTCTGGCTGTGTTGAACAGGCGAGGCGCACTGAAGGCCTGGTGCGTGGTGCTGGAACTGGTGCTACCGGATCGAGGACACGCACAGGAAGCCTGGTGCGGGGAGCTGCTACCGGAGGACTGGTGTTTGGAGGTGGCTTTGGATAGACCGGACCGTGCAGGCGTACTGGAGCTCTTGAGCACCGAGCCTGCCCAAGCTTACCTGGCTCGATGCCCACTCTAGCCCGGCCAATACGAAGGGCTGGTATGTACCGCACCGGGCTATGCACCTGCACTGGAAACACCGTGCGCTCCATAGCATAGCACGGTGTCTGCCCGGTCTCTCTAGCCCACCGGAAAGCACAGGGAGTTTGCGCAGGTCTCCTACCTGGCATTGCCATACTCCCTTCTAGCCACCCCCCAATAATTTTTTTGGGTTGCTTTACGGGCTTCCTTGCCAACCGTGTTCCCTCGTATCGTCGGCTCCTATCTCCGGCTGCCTCTGCTCTCCTTAGTGCCTCCACCTGTTCCCATGGGAGGCGATCTCTTCCGGCCAATATCTCCTCCCAAGTGTAACAACCTTTACCATCCAACACGTCTTCCCATGTCCATTCTCCGAGTAACTCATCCTCCTTTTGCTGCTCCAGCTGTCGCTGCCTGTTTATACCAGCGCTCTCCGTTTTAGCCGGCGTGTTTTCCTTTTCGACTCCATTCGTCTATAGCCCTCTTCGCATTGCTGCAGGGAATCCCAGGCGGGCTCCTGCACTCTCTCTGGGTCGGCCGCCCACCTGTCGATTTCTTCCCACGTCGTATACTCCATGCCATTGCTGTCCATAACGTCCTCCCTTCGCTGCTCCTGCTGTCGCTGCCTGTAACCACGCCGCTCGGTCCGTGAGTGGTGGGTGATTCTGTAACGGCGTTCGTCTGTTGTAGAAAGAGAGTCGGACCGAAATGCAGCGTGGTGGTTACTCATGTTACTTTAATGACGGAAAACGGAACGATACATAAAATAACTATGAAGACAAAACAACAAACGGAACGTGAAACTTATTACAGCCTATCTGGTGCACACTACACAAAGACAGGAACAATCACCCACCAATACAAAGTGAAACTCAGGCTACCTAAATACGGTTCCCAATCCGAGACAACGAGAATCACCTGACTCCAATTGAGAACCGCCTCAGGCAGCCAAGCCTAACTAGACACACCCCTAATCTACGCAATCCCAATAATACAAAACCCCAATACGAAATACAACAACATAAACCCATGTCACACCCTGGCCTGACCAAACATATAACGAAAACACAAAATATATTGACCAAGGCGTGACACAAATGGATGGAATATTTCCCTGTATCACAGTCAATAAGATCAAATTGCCTTCAGGAACAGTAGATTAGTTTAAACTAGGCTTAATCAACGGGAGTATGGAGATGTTTTCTCTGGGATACAGTATATTACAGAGTATTGTAGATGTACAGATTCCTCTGACCACTGGGAGGGTTTCTGCTGTAGTACAAACCGTCTTCACTGTCCTGTAGTATAAGGCTCTGTGTCTGTGTCCTGAAACCATTCGGAATTTTGAGCTGGAGCCCTGGTAATGGGCCTCATGAATATGGAGTCTGAACTGCTCCAAGGTGTGTGTGTGTGTGTGTGTGTGTGTGTGTGTGTGTGTGTGTGTGTGTGGAAGTGTTTGCGAATGTGTAGAAAACCTTTTGTAGGTTGTGTGTTGAAATGGTCTGTGTGTATGTGTGTGTTATTCTTTTGTGTTATTTGAGGGTGTGTCGGCGTAGCTGTGGGGTCTCTGAGCGTTTTAGTGTGTGTGTGTGTGCGTGTGTGCGCGCACATGTTCTCTAGGCTTTTAGTACTTCACAAGGTCAGTGTATTTTTCTCCTAAAGGAACCTGTGTTCTTTGCTTTATACTCCAATAGACTCCTTTTCCAATTTGACGGCCATGGAAGTGTATAGTACCGTAGTTACCTAAAAATGACCTAACAGGTAAGCTTCTTGTTGTGTCAGGGTGACATCCATCTGACATCACACGGCCAATCATCATCAGCCTCAACCCTTTCAAGGGGGCTGCCATAAGAGGGTTCAGGGCTCTGGCTCAACCTTCAACTTATTATTTTATACTTTTAATATTACCACAAGAATTTACACACAACGTTCACCTATTACCCAACCAACGTTTTGTAACACAGAGCGAGCGCCTTGCGTAAAGGGCTCAGGCAGACCTAGCCCCGCTGTGCTAGCATGCTGAGCCCACGTAACCGCTATGTAGGTCAGTGCGCTTGAGAATCCACCGGCGGAAGCAGGACTGGGATCTGACTTGAGCTTCTCACCTCAGCCCTGATCTCACTCGCTCTCTGCCCACACTCACTGTGCTGCTCTGGGCTACTGTGGACAAATAGTACAAAGCAACCTGCAGTTTACACTGTCTGTGTGTTAAGCCTTTGCTGGAATTGAAACAATTAGAACCGTTCTCCGAACCACGGTAGATCCAAGAGACCCTCGGAGAGCTTTGTTTTAAGTATAGACTGAGGAGGATGTGGAACCACAGTCTTGGGGAAAAGGCCCAGACACGGAGAGAGTCAGAGAACTACAGACTGAAGCTGAGATAGAAGCAGTAGCGACCTGAGACCCGAGCCAGCCAAGCCTGATGTTAAAGATGCTTGTGCTGTTTATTAGCGTCCCTGGTCTGTCGGAAGAACAGCAGGCCCCTGCAGTCCTCAGCCTCCCAGCTCTATTTATAGAAAGACCCACAGATACTCTTAATGACACCGTGAGGTAGAGCCAGGGGGAGTTACAGAAACACAACACTGTTTACTTTCTGAGTCTGTAGGCTGGAAATCCACCAAGAGTCTAGAGTCACACGGGGATGATGTCATATCCTTGGAGAAGATGTGAGTGCTCCAGTGTGTCTGTGACTGGTCTTCCTTCCTCCAAGTGGGATCAGTGCTGGACTTGGCCAAGAGCTCACAGGAGCTGAGTACCCGACACCTCAAATGTTCTACTGCTTGAGCTCCTGTTCCACTTCTAGAATATTGTCTCGAAAGGGTTGTGGAGCTCCTGAACCTGAAATAGTCCCACAGTCACTCACATTATTTATCATTGGTTCAGACGATTTTGTCTTTCGAACAGAAATGTTTATAATAGAGAATTGTACTGCTGTTATTAACTTTTGTTCAATCATTTTTGGATATGTCTGTTGTTGTTGAATGTGTGTTGTGCGTCTTTTGAAACATGTGTTGCAGGTCAGTGTTTTAAATAGGGCATGTGTCCTCACCTGTTCAGTAAAAAGTGGAGGAGCAAGACCACACATATCTGGTGAATCTGTGTTTGAGACCAGAGTTAACATCCAGAACAGGACAGATTAGGAAAGGGTTCAGGGACACATTTTGAGGAAACAGTGGAAATAATCCATTCCAAAAGAAACCTTTTTTTCATGGACGAGTGCAATGCCTCAGAGTCTTTTGAAACCAACACAGCCACGTTGTTTTCAGACAGTTTGTAGAATACGTTTAGAGGATGTGGGAGGGGTGGGGGAGGAGGGGGGAGGTTTTGGAGTCAGGGCCTTGTGGAACCCCCTAGCGGTTCTGGCTTTGGAGGAAATGCAGGCCCAGCGGACCCCTTCCCGCCCCAGGGCACACAAACCCCAGGCCTTCCCATATTCCACTGTTATTTTCCTGGTGCAAAACGCCTCGGGCTGTCAGAGCTGGTGGGGCTTTTTTTATTTTTTATAAAAAAATATTTACTCATAAAATGTTTATTAGAAGAACTAAATCAGTCATGAAGAGACCCCTCTCGCTCTCTCTCTCTCTCTCGCGCGCGCGTCGACTAACTTTCTCTCAGCTTTGGCTGGACTTTCTTCCCTCTACTGCCCTTCGCTGTTTGCCTGCTTATTGCACTCTTCTTCTTCCCCATCCGCAGTTTTCTGGAGACAAAGCCTACATACGCATCCACACACACACATATGCACACACACGCACACACACACACACATACGCACACACACACACACACGCACACATACGCACACACATACGCATCCACACACACACACATATGCACACACACACACACACACACACACACACACACACGCATACACACACACACAAGCACACACACACATATGCACACATACGCACACACACATACGCACACACACACACACACACACACACACACACATCCTTGAGATTGAGAAAGGGTCTCTGTTTTGACCTGGGAGATTTCAAAGAGTCTGGATTGCATAATTCCCCCCCCCTCAATTACAGAAAATGACTGTTCCCGCCCCAACAAGTGGGTGCATATTTTAGCCCTGCACCTGTGGCCTAGACAAAGGAACCCACACATATCAACAAGGAAACATATTCTCCCATCGTTTTGCAGTATAATTTGAATCGAGCAGCTGTCCTTAGGAGAGTGTGAAGTTAAACAATACACCTTCTTAGACCTTCTAGTCTTAGTCAACGCCGATAAGACTTGACGCTGGGATAGTGGGATTGACTCTTTGGAATGGGTCTCAGCGAACACAAATAAACCTCTTTTATATTTGTTGTTTGGTTTGGTGTTATCTGCGAGCTATCATTTTGATCCCAGGCCCCTGCTATTGGACATGATGAACGATTAGCCACAGTGTGTGAGCATGTGTTCAGTAATATGTGTGTGTGTGTGTGTGTGTGTGTGTGTGTGTGTGTGTGTGTGTGTGTGTGTGTGTGTTCTGGTGCGGTGAACATGCCTGTCACTTTGTGTTGAGTGTATGCATATGTTGCTCCTTGTAGCCTACATGTCAAAATCTGTGTGTGTGTGTCTGTGCTGCTCTTGTGTCTGGCTGGCGGTGGCTGTGTCATGGCTGTACTATGAGGCAGCAGAGCCCATGGCCACAGATGGGCTGGAGATCTGCCTGGGGTCTCCAGAGCAAGTGGACCGGAGCTGCTCGCCTCTCTCTCCCGCCGATCTCCCTCTCACGTTGTTTACAGGGCTGGAATGCCTCTCGACCCCGTTTGGCCTGCGACCGGGATTCACCTCATCCTCTCTCGCTGGTCTGTGGGGAATATTTACAGTGTTCCAAGCCACTTTAGCACATTAGGAAGCCTGTTTGTCTGATTGGGGGAAAGCCTCTGCTCTTAATCCAAAAGTAAATGAACAAGCCGGTCTGTGCCGAGGCTTGGATTGGATGTGATAAACACGTCAGATGGGGTTTTAACAACCAGGTTTTACACCATCGACCGCCTCAACAATTCAGGGCAGCTGACTCAGTTTATCGCTAGTAAAATTGCATAAGAATATTTTATTTGGTCAGTGGTTTGACGCTTAGCTTATTCATGAAATTCATACATTTTGGGAGAGCTACAATGGTAGTAACATTATGCGTTAGACTAGTGTTAATGACGTACAGTATGTATCAAAGTATTTCAGGTTAAAATGTTCTAGTTGTCCTTTCGTAAGTCAAATATTCAGTACTATCACCCAACTGGTGGTGTGGACCTGGAAGGATGTGTGAGCACTCTGTTGTCTCCCACTGTGGCCTCCTCCTGTATAATGGATGGCACTGGGTTAGCCTCAGCTTGTTTGCATTGTGATGTCTGGGTCACATTCAGCAGCTCAAGCCATGCCAAGCTGAACTTCTGCATCAGTCGCTCAAATATGGCAAGCAGACAGTCCAGCAGTTTGACCGTGGTAGTGAAATGTGGGGGCTTGGGGCTATTTTTTAAGACCACTTCTCTATCACTAACTCTCACCCACTTTCTAACCAGTGTGCTTGTCGCTATGGGAAATCTCCTGGCGGAAGAGAGAGAGTTCATCCCTCTGTAAGGATTTAGAGGACTCCCTTGTCTTTCACTTCATCAGAGACAATTGAGTTCTTCAGCTCCCATTGTTGGTCCGGTGAGCCGAGGAGGGGCAAAGGGTTAGGGGGGTAGGAAGGGGAGGGGGACGCCCCCTCCCATGCACAGCGTGTGCTCTGGGTGGCTCTTAGGGGCGGGAGATGCTGGGGGTAAGGGGAGGGAGAAGAGGTAGGGGGGAGAGAGTTATCCTCCGGAGCAATTTGTCACATTGGAATGGCTCTCGAGTTACCAGGGAGGCCCTCCTAGCAGGAGGGGGGGGGAGCAGGGCGTCAGAGAGGGGTCAGGGGTCACTGCCTACTCAAGCCCCGGCGGCGCGTCCGTCAGCAGGCGCTGGG
This sequence comes from Oncorhynchus nerka, assembly GCF_034236695.1. Taxonomy (NCBI): domain Eukaryota; kingdom Metazoa; phylum Chordata; class Actinopteri; order Salmoniformes; family Salmonidae; genus Oncorhynchus; species Oncorhynchus nerka. The sequence goes on from NC_088418.1 coordinate 20,648,349, forward strand.
AGGAGGGAGGAACTGAGGGAGAAGGGGAAAGGGGGAGGAGGTGGGGTCAGAAAGCTTGCCACTTGCCGGGGCTCCGTTTTCCTTGGCATGCTTGTAAAACCTGCAGGAGGGATTAGCATGTGAGAACATTTGCAATAGCAGCCTGAAGTGGAGCTGCCTGTCAGGGCATGTGCCCCCTGTTTCTCCGCCTCTCACCGCTCCAGCGCCACACTCTGGGGTGTCACCTTTCACCCCTCCCCCCAAACACATACCACCTTAACGGACGGCCCCTCACTCAAGGCCTCCCTGCGGTTGTGTGGATATTTGTGTGCATCTGGACAATAATACTCAAATTGGACAATCATTTGGTCAGTCTAGTCTATGAGAAGACTTTCCAATAACTGGAATCAGAATTAGGAACGTGACATCCACCAGGTTCTCTGGCACCAGTACACTAATAGAAAAAAGGTGCTCTCTAGAACCAAAAAAAAGGTTATTCGGCTGTCCCCGAAGTGTAGAACACTTTCCACAGAGGGGTCCAAGACCTAAAAAAAATTATAATAATTGTAGACCTCCACAAGTCTGGTTCATCCTTGGGAGCAATTTCCAAATGCCTGAAGGTACCACGTTCATCTGTACAAACAATAGCATGCAAATATAAACAACATGGGACCACGCAGCCGTCATACCGCTCAGGAAGGAGACGTGTTCTGTCTCCTAGAGATGAACGTACTTTGGTGCGAAAAGTACAAATCAATCCCAGAACAACAGCATCAGACCTTGTGAAGATGCTGGAGGAAACAGGTACAAAAGTATCTATATCCACAGTAAAACGAGTCCTGTATCACCATAACCTGAAAGGCTGCTCAGCAAAGAAGAAGCCACTACTCCAAAACCGCCATAAAAAAGCCAGACTACGGTTTGCAACTGTACATCGGGACAAAGATCGTACTTTTTGGAGAAATGTCCTCTGGTCTGATGAAACAAAAATAGAACTGTTTGGCCATAATGACCATCATTATGTTTGGAGGAAAAAGGGGGAGGCTTGCAAGCCGAAGAACACCATCCCAAACGTGAAGCTTGGGGGTGGCAGCATCATGTTGTGGGGGTGCTTTGCTGCAGGAGGGACTGGTGCACTTCACAAAATAGATGGCATCATGTGGGAGGAAAAGTATGTGGATATACTGAAGCAACATCTCAAGACTTCAGTCAGGAAGTTAACCTGTTGCGACGAGCAATCCCGTATCCGGGATCGCAATTATAGCCTCAAGCTCATTACCATAACGCAACGTTAACTATTCATGAAAATCGCAAATGAAATGAAATAAATATATTGGCTCTCAAGCTTAGCCTTTTGTTAACAACACTGTCATCTCAGATTTTCAAAATATGCTTTTCAACCATAGCAAAACAAGCATTTGTGTAAGAGTATTGATAGCTAGCATAGCATTAAGCCTAGCATTCAGCAGGCAACATTTTCACAAAAACAAGAAAAGCATTCAAATAAAATCATTTACCTTTGAAGAACTTCAGATGTTTTCAATGAGGAGACTCTCAGTTAGATAGCAAATGTTCAGTTTTTCCCAAAATATTATTTGTGTAGGAGAAATCGCTCCGTTTTGTTCATCACGTTTGGCTAAGAAAAAAACCCATATCCGGGAGTGTAATTATAGCCTCAAGCTCATTACCATAATGCAACGTTAACTATTCATGAAAATCGCAAATTAAATGAAATAAATATATTGGCTCTCAAGCTTAGCCTTTTGTTAACAACACTGTCATCTCAGATTTTCAAAATATGCTTTTCAACCAAATTAACTCCACAATATCGACAGAAACATGGCAAACGTTGTTTAGAATCAATCCTCAAGGTGTTTTTCACATATCTATTCGATAATAAGTAATTCGTGGCAGTTTTGTTTCTCCTCTGAATCACATGGGAAAATACATGCAGCTGGAGATTATGCACCAATTTCGAGGGAGGACACCAGGCGGACACCTGGTAAATGTAGTCTCTTATGGTCAATCTTCCAATGATATGCCTACAAATACGTCATAATGCTGCAGACACCTTGGGGAAACGACAGAAAGTGTAGGCTCGTTCCTGGCGCATTCACAGCCATATAAGGAGACATTGGAACACAGCGCCTCAAATCTGGCTCACTTCCTGTTTGAAGTTTCATCTTGGTTTCGCCTGTAGCATTAGTTCTGTGGCACTCACAGACAATATCTTTGCAGTTTTGGAAACGTCAGTGTTTTCTTTCCAAAGCTGTCAATTATATGCATAGTCGAGCATATTTTCGTGACAAAATATCTTGTTTAAAATGGGAACGTTTTTTTATCCATAAATTAAAAGAGCGCCCCCTATATCCAAGAAGTTAACGCTTGGTTGCAAATGCGTCTTCCAAATGGACAATGACCACAAGCCTACTTCCGAAGTTGTGGCAAAATGGCTTAAGGACAACAAAGTCAAGGTATTGGAGTGGCCATCACAAAGCCCTGACCTCAATCCTATAGAACATTTGTGGGCAGAACTGAAAAAGTGTGTGCGAGCAAGGAGGCCTACAATCCTGACTCAGTTACACCAGCACTGTCAGGAGGAATGGGCCAAAATTCACCCAACTTATTATGGGAAGCTTGTGGAAGGCCACCCGAAATGTTTGACCCAAGTTAAACAATTTAAAGGCAATGCTAACAAATACTAATTGTGTGTATGTGAACTTCTGACCCACTGGGAATGTGATGAAAGAAATAAAAGCTGAAATAAATCATTCTCTCTACAATTATTGTGACATTTCACATTCTTAAAATAAAGTGGTGATCCTAACTGACCTAAAACAGGGAACTTTTACTAGGATTAAATGTCAGGAATTGTGAAAAACTGAGTTTAAATGTAGTTGGCTAAGGTGTATGTAAACTTCCGACTTCAACTGTATATACACTGAACAAAAATATAAATGCAACATGTAGTGTTGGCCCCATGTTTCATGAGCTGAAATAAAATAATAATCCCTGACATTTTCTATACGCACAAAACGTATTTCTCAAAAATTTGTTGCACAAATTTGTTTATATCCCTGTTAGTGAGCATTTCTCCTTTGCCAAGAAAATCCATCCATCTAACAGGTGTGTCATATCAAGAATCTGATTAAACAGCATGACCATTACACAGGTGCACCTTGTGCTGGGGACAATAAAAGCCGCTCCTGCATTGTCTTGGCTGTTTGCTTAGGGTTGTTCTGTTGGAAGGTGAATCTTCGCGCCAGTCTGAGGTCCTCAGTGCTCTGGAGCATGTTTTCATCAAGGATTTCTCTGTACTTTTCTCCGTTCATCTTTCCCTCGATCCTGACTAGTCTCCTAGTCCCTGCAGCTGAGCTCTGTTAGGGTGACCATCGGGTTCTTGGTCACCTCCCTGACCAAGGCCCTTCTCCCCCGATTGCTCAGTTTGGCCCGGGGGGTGGGGGGTTGGTTTTTGCTCTGACATGCACTGTCAACTGTGGGACCTTATATAGACAGGTGTGTGCCTTTCCAAATCAGTCAATTGAATTTACCACAGGTGGACTCCAATCAAGTTGTAGAAACATCTTAAGGATGATCAATGGAAACAGGATGCACCTGAGCTCAATTTCGAGTCTCATAGCAAAGGGGTTGAATACTTATGTAAGTAAGGTGTTTCTGTTTTTTATTTATAATAAATTAGCAAACATTTAGAAAAACCTGTTTGTCATTATGGGGTATTGTGTGTAGGATGATGAGACATTTTTTAAAGTTAATCCATTTTAGAATAAGGCTGTAACGTAACAAAATGTGGAAAAGGGGAATGTGTCTGAATACTTTCTAAATGCACATTTTTTAAGCGTCCAGGATTTCAATGGCAGAAAAGTCCCTGGGGTTCTACATGGAACCCAAAAGAGTTCTTCTATGGGATAACTGAATAACCCTTTTGGAACCCTATGTGTGTACGGTGCCTTCAGAAAGGATTCACACCCCTTGACTTTTTCAAATGTTGTGTTACAGCCTGATTTTGGAATGGATTCATTTGTGATTTTTGTTTTTGTTTGTTACTGGCCTACACACAATACCCCAGAATGTAAAATTGGATTGAATTAATAATTAAAAGCTGAAATGTCTTGAGTCAATAACTATTCAATCCCTTTGTTATGGCAAAAACGTAAATAAGTTCAGGAGTCACATAAGAAGTTGCATGCGCTCACTCTGTGTGCAATAATAATGTTTACTGTGATTTTTGAATGACTACCTCATGTCTGTATCCCACACATGCAATTGTCTGTGAGGTACCTCAGTCAAGCAGTGAATTTCAAACGCAGAATTTTGAGTAGAATAATGGGCAGATGTTGCACAATCCAGGCGTGCAACGCTCTTAAGAGACTTACCCAGAAAGACTCAAAGCTGCCAAAGGTGCTTTTCTACAAAGCACTGACTTAGTGGTGTGAATACTTATATAAATGAGATGTTTCTGCATTTCATCTTCAATAAATTTGCAAAAATTCTTAGAAACATGTTTTCATCTTTCATTATGGGGTGTTGTGTGTAGATGGGTATAGATATAGATATATTTCATCTGTTTTGAATTCAGACTGTAACATAATGTAGAATGGTATGAATACTCGATGAAGGCACTGTATATGCTGTCCTGAGTTACCTCACAGTTGTACCATCACTCTCAAGGGCCCCCGTCTCCCCGTCCCTTCATGGCAATTAATACCCAATGTGGGGCGTAGTCTGTAAAAACCACAAGACCACAATCACTGGAGCTTTACAAGTCGTCTTTTCCACTAGGGCTGGGAATTGCCAGGGACCTCACAATATGATATTACCACGATTCTCATGATTCTATATGTATTGCGATTTTTATACTGCGATTTTACTGTGATTCGATGTTCCAAAACATATCTCTCACCATATGTCTGCTGCAGAAGAACAAGAGAGAGTCATGATAAAACGAGTTTTGATCAATCATGGAAATAATAGTGCTGAAAACAAATTGGCTTCCTATTTAACAAAGAAGATGATGAACAACCTTTGAAGGAATAATAGTTTCGGTGCAGGTACAGTCAATTAGCGCAAAGTAATATTGTGATATTGTCAAAACGATACAATATATCGTAAAAAATGAATATCACAATATGTAACAATCAATTTTTTTCCCCGCCCATTTACTACTTTCCACCCCTTGACGCACAGACATACCGTTGCAGTAAAAGCCTTGCGGGGGTCATACATGCACAGACATACCGTTGCAGTAAAAGCCTTGCGGGGGTCATACATGCACAGACATACCGTTGCAGTAAAAGCCTTGCGGGGGTCATACACGCACAGACATACCGTTGCAGTAAAGCCTTGGGGGTCATACACGCACAGACATACCGTTGCAGTAAAAGCCTTGCGGGGGTCATACACGCACAGACATACCGTTGCAGTAAAAGCCTTGCGGGGGTCATACACGCACAGACATACCGTTGCAGTAAAAGCCTTGCGGGGGTCATACATTCACAGACATACCGTTGCAGTAAAAGCCTTGCGGGGGTCATACACGCACAGACATACCGTTGCAGTAAAAGCCTTGCGGGGGTCATACACGCACAGACATACCGTTGCAGTAAAAGCCTTGCGGGGGTCATACACGCACAGACATACCGTTGCAGTAAAAGCCTTGCGGGGGTCATACACGCACAGACATACCGTTGCAGTAAAAGCCTTGCGGGGGTCATACAAGCACAGACATACCGTTGCAGTAAAAGCCTTGCGGGGGTCATACATGCACAGACATACCGTTGCAGTAAAAGCCTTGCGGGGGTCATACATGCACAGACATACCGTTGCAGTAAAAGCCTTGCGGGGGTCATACATGCACAGACATACCGTTGCAGTAAAAGCCTTGCAGGGGTCATACACGCACAGACATACCGTTGCAGTAAAAGCCTTGCGGGGGTCATACACGCACAGACATACCGTTGCAGTAAAAGCCTTGGGGGGTCATACATGCACAGACATACCGTTGCAGTAAAAGCCTTGCGGGGGTCATACATGAGTCGTTGTGGAGCCAGCCTGAGTTTTTGTTGCAGGGGGCTGAGGCAGAGGACGGGAGTCAATAACTCCCTCCAGCACAAACCACAGCACAGCACCCTGCAGTGAACCCTCTGCTAATTACCACTGATTTATCCACGGTCTCAGGAAGGGTTGTGGCACACACACACACACACACACACACTTTCTGACGTAGTAACAAACACAGCAACACACAAGTGTACAGATTTCTTCTAGCACAGGCCCTTACGTAGAGGACAGAGAGTAGCTCTGATTAGGTAGTTGAATAGGCTACAGGAAAGGAGCTGATGGATAGCGGGCAGCAGAAGGCCAGAGTGATTGTTTTATTTAGAGGATAAGGATAGGGACACAGACGTATATGGAATGACAACATTCCAATTCTAGCTCCGGCCAAGTTTTTTGGACGGAATCCTAGCACAGCAGTTGATGTTCCCATTGCATCAGAGGCCAAGATACAAGGCCAACTCGACTTGTCAGAAGTTTCCTTTGGGGGGACCTGGTGTGGTATAAGGCGGCATATATTACTATATATATTATTTTTATATCGAGTTTACTTCAAATCCATATTTCATGCGCCAGCCTGTGGTCCCAAGGTTAAGAAATGAGTCTCGCTCTCTCTCTCTCTCTCTCTCTCTCTCTCTCTGTCTCTCTCACTCCCTATCTCTCTCTCTCTCTCTCTCTCTCTCTCTCTCTCTCTCTCCCTCCCTCTCTCTCTCTCTCTCTCTCTCTCTATTCCTTTTGCCTTATTCTCTTGGTGTCAGTTTTCCTATCTGGTTGTGTTGTTCTCCCTGTACATATTTAGTTGTTGATCATGTTATATCAACTGTACAGGGTTTTATAGTTATTTTTTTATGGCATATATTTCCCTTCATATTTTGACTGCCCTCATTCCCATTAGGAGTGTGTCCACAGCCCCGCATGCAAATTCAGGGATCTCCTGTCACCGTTTGACGTATTGGTTTGAATACCTATTTGAATGTACTCTCCGTCAGTGAGCAGTATGGAAAGGTCAATGGTTCTTACCCACCCTACCATGATATTTAGTAGTTCTATTTTTCACACCGTACCATAAGTGCCTGTTTCACCCTGTTGACCCCCTGTAACGTAACTTATGTTGGGGGCCCTCTCTTAGCTCAGGCAGGCAGCTGAGGTGACCTCAGTCTGTGACCCACTCCGTTTTGGTAGACCTTGTCATTTGTAAGGCAAGAGTAGGGTCACCCCCGGAAGGATCACCCCTTCAAAATGTAGTGGGAGCATTAGCTATAGTCAAAGAGCAGGCACAGCAAATAGAGGTCTAGAAGGGAAAGCATTCGGCTGTGGGTAGTGGAATGAGCGGGGAGGGTGATTATATTTCCACTATTGCATTATATGAGTACCCTTTTGAGAGTATCCTTGAATCCTTTGAAGGTAAGACCTCAGTATGACCTGTTGACAAAGAAGACATTGGTCACAATACTTAAGATGCTTCTCCTTTATGAAGTTCTTGCCCCTGTAAAGTTTGTCCCGGAATGGATCAGACTTTGCTCTCCCTGATTCCTTAGCCCATAATCCAGAGCAGCTGCTCTTCCTCCTTCCTTCCGCGTTACAGTCCAGGAAACTAAGTGTGGTTGACTGTGTCACCAAAACGATTGGCATATCATCTGATTGAAAGGGCTCCACCCACTTTATGAGACAATCGATCCATGTATCTATCTACATCGTGTGTGTCTCTCTCACTCTTGCTCACTCTCACTCTCTCGTGTGTGTACGTGTGTGTGTGTGTGTGTGTGTGTGTGTGTGTGTGTGTGTGTGTGTGTCATTCAGTCCTGATAAAGGCCAGGTCAATTATTCACTGGGACAGTCACTAGGTTGAGTCAGACCCATAACAGCGTGCCGTGGCTCCACAGTGCACTGTTTTATGAGGTTGGCCAATAAAAGTCAAGTCACCTGGAATCCCAGAGTGGTCACATTTATGGCATTAAGTCATTCTAAACCCATAATCCACTTACAGTAGCCTTCACAGAAGCAGTGATTTAGCCTACCTCAGATTTGGAACGGTTCTAATTCTTGAACGGATGCCATATAACACAACTGTACCCCCTTCAAACTGCTAGAACAGTGGTTTCAATCTAATGTCGTTTTTTTTTTGGGGGGGGGCACTAATACGACACTGAAAACGCAATGTTAGGATTCCTCTCAATCCATATGAAGAACGTGTACTTGTTCCTGAGGCAAAACCCACCACATGCCTTGGGATTACCATTTTGAATTTAAGTTTAAAAAAAAACTTTACTTCATGTAATCTCTTTTAAAATGTTGATTCCTTTTTGTTAACTTGTAAAATAAATGACGACTTTCTGCATCGTTAACGTGCTCTTCTTTTTTCTTTCCCCACTTTGTTTCTTTCTCACCATCTAGTACCTACAGATGAAATGGCCCCTGCTCGATGTTAACCACGGAAGTCTTCAAAGTAGACAAGCACTTAAAGATGCCCGGTCCCCGTCACCGGCACACATCGTTGTAAGTAGCACCCTGCTTTAGTCCTTTACACTTCTCTACCTCTTTTCCCCTCTTCGACGGAATGACAACCCTTCTACTGTGTCCTGTTGTACACCTCTGTATACCCTCTTTTTCCCAACACAAAACCTGTTGAATGGATGTCAGAGACTAACTGAAATACCTAGAGAGATGGCTGTCTTCCAGGAAATGACAGTCACTCACTAACCAGCCAAGATATTTGAAACCGAGGTAGCTACTCAGCATATTTTTTTTAGAGGGGTGTCTTGCTTATATAAAGCATTTTGGAGGCTATAATAATTATATTGATCGTACTGATTGCGTAAAGCTAGTGGTAAGATCATGGGAAAGGCAAAGCTCACTTGGGATAAGCTGTTGGCTGTAGTGGAGTTGGCAAAGTGGCAGGTGACCATTGCTCTTTGGACGGCCACGCCGCTTCGGACTCAGTGTGTCGACACAAGGCCCCGCCCGGCCCTTACTGTACAGTAGAGTTTGGAGCCGGATAGGGACATGAACCTTATAGGAAACCTATGGCGACAACCCGTAACCTCAGAGAAGGAAGGTTTACTCTGCTGACTTCATGAGCACCTTCATGAGGTGTAGGCGGAGTTATAGCCACGTGGTTAAAGAAGCCACGCTGCTCACATTCCAAAGAGCATGACCGCCGGGCACCCAGGCTGGCTACGTGACTGTTGGACCGTGATAGGGGCATGAAAACTGAATCATTGTAGTCTAATAGACCATGTTGAAAAAAGCCAGTTCTCTGTTACACTGTTCTGTTTCTCACTTTCCTGGCTATTAGGTCAGGTCAATGTGAAGGTTAAATGGTGAGGAATATCAATCCGATGTGTGGCACGAATGTTAAAGGTGTTAACAAGGTGACTAAGAAGTGCCTTAGGCCAGAATTGGCCTAGTGGGTAGCATTGTTTCTGGAGTTCCATCACCAACATTAATGTTTATACATGGTGTATATGCAATATTATCGGACATATACTTGGTTTAGGCTACGCTATAGACCCATTCATAAAGCTTGTCCGAGTATGACTTCTGATCTAGGATCAGTTTGAACTTTTGGATCATAACAAAGAAGATTACATGGACACGGGGGAACTGATTCGAGATCAGTAGTCCTACTCTGACCTGATTGATTTCGAGTTCACCACATAGCTTGACCCTGCGTTGACCCATGGAGCGAACACGCAGTCGACTTTTGTTTAGCGCCTGAGTTTTTACGCAAAGACTTGAAGGTTTAGTGGCATAAATGATGTCAAGGCTTCACGTACGTCACTGTTGGTATTTGATAAGTATAGACCGTTTTTTATGAGCCACAATAAAAATACTATCAGAAATGGTTTCCAGTTCAACGGGAATAGAAAGTTGGCACGCCAGCCCTCTTGGCCTTTTGCCTAGTTTCGTTAAGTACATACAGCTTAAAATAGGCTGTTTATTTGAAACAGAAACCCTGTCAAAAGTTATGCTAAGACAAAGAGATGGCGATGACAGTACTCTAACAAACACAACAACCAAACTCAGTAGGACTTATCCTCCAAGAGACGCCGGTGTTATTTTTATACCGTAAAGTTCAGGGGGCCCTACTCGGACGGTTATTTTAAGAGACATTACGTCTCCTCTGAAATCATTAAGCTGGTGGGAGGCAGTTAAGTTGCAGGTAAAAACGTCTGTTTTTATTCCTCCGTGAGTCATACGGCTGTAAATACTTATCACCTCACGTCTTGCGTTGCTCCTTAGTACCGGGGGCTTGAAGAGGACTTGCCTAAGATGACATCCAACCCACGCTTCCGGTTCAAATGACTCGTGCTCAGAATACATTAGCGTCTCGTTGCGCCAGCAAACGTGTTTATCTCATTGTTTATTCTATTATTTCATTTTGATTGATCGGTACCATCTGTGATTTGTTTGATCAAGAACCGGGGATCAGAGGTGTTGCTGCACCGGCACACACTCGCTGTTAGAGTAAGTGATTCAATTGAATGTGAGATGAAGCTTGTGTTGCTATTTCCCGTCCCACCCTTCCTCTCCATCTATCTCTGACTGAGGGGAGTTGGATTCAATGTTTCCCTGGTTTGCATCATAGCAGTGTTAACAACGTATAGACAGATGGGCATGGTCAGAGATAACAGCACCTTGTGCCTTCGTATCTCAGTCAGCGTGTAAATGTATAGATCGCAACCCCCTAACCAACATGGCCTATATGTTACTTTATGGGACCCCCTTATCAATCAATTGGGCGGTAAACAGTGGTTTCTTTTTGCTTTTAAATGGGAAGAACACCTGGGCACCTTGAGGAATATGCGGTCTGCACTGCAGCGATAAGAGCCTGCCGATAGGCACCGAAGATAAGGAGAAGTTCAAGTGACCCAATCTTAGAAAAAGTCAGAGAGAGACTGTGAAACAGTAAATTAAACAAAAAAGATCAAGTTTGAGACATACAAATGCTAAATTGAGCAGAGAGAGATGGAGAAGGACAAAGACAGATTTTTAATTTTTTCATTTTTTTATTTCACCTTTATTTAACCAGGTAGGCTAGTTGAGAACAAGTTCTCATTTGCAACTGCGACCTGGCCAAGATAAAGCATAGCAGTGTGAACAGACAACACAGAGTTACACATGGAGTAAACAATTAACAAGTCAATAACACAGTAGAAAAAAAGGGGAGTCTATATACATTGTGTGCAAAAGGCATGAGGAGGTAGGCGAATAATTACAATTTTGCAGATTAACACTGGAGTGATAAATGATCAGATGGTCATGTACAGGTAGAGATATTGGTGTGCAAAAGAGCAGAAAAGTAAATAAATAAAAACAGTATGGGGGTGAGGTAGGTAAAAATGGGTGGGCTATTTACCGATAGACTATGTACAGCTGCAGCGATCGGTTAGCTGCTCAGATAGCAGATGTTTGAAGTTGGTGAGGGAGATAAGTCTTCAACTCTTGCGATTTTTGCAATTCGTTCCAGTCACAGGCAGCAGAGAACTGGAACGAAAGGCGGCCAAATGAGGTGTTGGCTTTAGGGATGATCAGTGAGATACACCTGCTGGAGCGCGTGCTACGGGTGGGTGTTGCCATCGTGACCAGTGAACTGAGATAAGGCGGAGCTTTACCTAGCATGGACTTGTAGATGACCTGGAGCCAGTGGGTCTGGCGACGAATATGTAGCGAGGGCCAGCCGACTAGAGCATACAGGTCGCAGTGGTGGGTGGTATAAGGTGCTTTAGTGACAAAACGGATGGCACTGTGATAAACCGCATCCAGTTTGCTGAGTAGAGTGTTGGAAGCAATTTTGTAGATGACATCGCCGAAGTCGAGGATCGGTAGGATTTTTACTAGGGTAAGTTTGGCGGTGTGAGTGAAGGCGGCTTTGTTGCGGAATAGAAAGCCGACTCTAGATTTGATTTTCGATTGGAGATGTTTTATATGAGTCTGGAAGGAGAGTTTACAGTCTAGCCAGACACCTAGGTACTTATAGATGTCCGCATATTCAAGGTCGGAACCATAGACAGATACACAGAATGAAATAAAAATGGATCTTGTGAAGAGTCTCTGGGTAGGTCAGTTTCTGGGGGAGAAGTGGGTGGAGCTCTTGAGGGTCAGCCATGAAGGGAATGGAGGAAGTGACCTCGCAAGGGCTTGTCGCTACGAGGCTGCGTGGTTTTGCAACTCACCGCCACGCTCGCAAAGGGGGCATGCCAGGGCCTTTGAAGTGTCTGACCGCCCTGCGGGGCAGCCTCCAAACCGCTGCCGCTGAACTTATAGACCTCCGGTGAATGTTATTATTTATTGATAAGTCTATTGATGTGATTTTTTTTTATTTTTTACAGAAAGGAACCCAGGGAGAGACATTTTTGTATTGTGCATCTGCCTCACACAGTCAACAGTCCGAGATAATATTGTGGAAAATAGACCCTCTGTCCGTAGTCACACAGTTTAAGTTCCTAATGTTATCTTCATGTGACACATCGTGTACACACAGTCTCAAAACTCAATGAGTTGACAGTCACCTTAATTATTGGTGCACCACAGATAACCCATTGGCTGATGTTTTATGCTACTTGTTCTGGTAGCTTAGAGGCGGGGTTTGTTTTTAGACAGATTTATGATTTATTACGGGACTTGTTGTGTGTTCAAGTTAAGAAAAGTAATTTACATTTCTACTCTGTATTAAGACTAGAAAAGGGTAAGGGAATGTAAGAAAGGTGACTTGTTGGCTTTAAAACATTGAGTCATCTTCTTACTCAGTCATCTGACAAAGTAAATTATAGGCTATGTGATGAATAGCCTTCATTTCGCAACCACTTTAGACTTACTATTATGGTGCAAGTCAAACATTCTTAACAATGTTTCTTAAATTGACATGCTGGGAACTGGGGCAGAAATACGCATATGTTTGAGAGCGAGAGAGTGCACGTGCACACACACACACACACACACACACACACACACACACACACACACACACACACACACACACACACACACACACAGTCCTTTTGTTAGAGTCTTGTTTAGGCCAGACAATGTCTACATTGTTTTCTGGGCTTTCACTGGCAACAGGGGATGGGCTGGAGTGTTAACCATTTCCCAATTGGGCTTCCGTGTGTGTGTGTGTGTGTGTGTGTGTGTGTGTGTGTGTGTGTGTGTGTGTGTGTGTGTGTCTGTGTGTGTGTGTCTGTGTGTGTCTGTGTCTGTGTCTGTGTCTGTGTCTGTGTGTGTGTGTGTGTGTGTGTGTGTGTGTGTGTGTGGTGCGTGCGTGCGTACGCGTGTCAGGAGCAGTGTGGAACATGGAACTTGAGGGAGTAAGAGAAAGGTGTAGTGTCCTGTTGTGTGCCTATTCTGAGTGTATGATAATTAGCTTTGAGGAAGTGATGGAACCTGACCATTACATCTATGTATGGCAAGACCTCCCACCTGAGGCTTTCTAACCAATGAACGCTCGGCTTTCACGTTGCAGGCCCGTTTGTCTCTCCGCATAAAGTGCACTGTAAGAAGACCTACAGAAACGAGTAGGAGCTGGCTTGAAATTAAGTGCCCATCCCTACATTTTGAACTAGAATAGATGTGTTCAGGAAATGCCCACAATGACTTCTCAGTCCCCAACTGTGACTGAACGGCTTGGCCGGTCATCCTTAGAAAAGAAGTGGCCTCTTGCCCACTCTGCGTCCATCTTTATGTACGTTGTGACAAGTTAAATAAAGATATGCCTCCTCCCTCTGAATCGCGGTGCACCTGGGTTGTACAGACAATAGCCCTGTGGGTTGGAAGCCCTGGTGTGAAATCCTGGCCTCCTTCACTGTTAATGAGCGCCCCCAGGGTCACAGACTGGAGACAGTACCCTCACTGTTTACGAGACGAGATCTCTCTCTCTCTCTTTCACGTTCTCTCTCTCTCTATCGATATTTCTTTCTCTCTTTCTTGATCTTTATCTCTCTCTGTCTCTGTCTCTCTTTCTCTCTCTCTTCTCTATTCCTTGCTCAGAAACTCCCCTCTACTACAGTCTGTAAGCTCTGGCTAGCTAGTCTGAGCAAAGTCAGTGGTAGCGTTATATCACAGATGTGTTCAGTGGTGTCTGTTGTTGTGGCAGCAGTGCTTTAGACCAGAGCTGTTAGTAGGAGACATGGCCTCACCCTGAGACAGGGGGCTTTGTGCCTCCTATGGGCACCCAACCAGGCCTTTGCACTGTCCACTGTCTCAGACCAGACATTGCACTGTCAGGCTGACATCACAACCAACTGAGGTGCTAAATGTGAGACCAGCCGAGACGAGTGTCAATCATGGGAACTGTGACTAGAGGGCAGTAGGGGTTTGCTGTTTCACTCAGTGAAACGTAATCTAGACAAAGTCATTGTTTCTCTACGACACCCGAATGTCCAGTTGTTTACGAACACCCCAAGGACAGTCAGAGGCTGCTAAGCAGACGACAGAGGAATCTCTAGAGAAGAAGCATCCAGATTCTGACCTGTAATAGTGGGAAGCCCATTTTCTCCACCTCCATCTGATTTGCACAGAGAAATGTGGATAGCGGCTTTGAAACTCACAGGAATAGTTGGGAAGTCATTGTCCTCTTTAACTCTGAGTAGTATTTTAGCGGTTATAACCCTCGTGAACTAAGGCCACCCCGGGGAATGTGTGACGGAGATCTAGAATGTGTGTGCGTGTATGTGTAAGCACTGAAAATACTGTAAGCCTGTTCCGAGAATCGACTCATGGACCTTAGTGCAGAGTGACCTGTACACGACAGTAAGGTTTCAGTATATAGAGAAACACACTAACCTAGGTGGTCCAGTAGGGTTTTGTTTTGTGTGTGTCTGAATGACTTTGCACAATGTGATTAGTGTGCACGTTTCTTTTGTAAACTGATGCATGAACTCTATCTCCTTCCCTGTTTCTCTTCCTTTCCCCTCTTTTTTCCCCCCTTTCCTCTTTCCATGCCCGTCATATCCTGATTTTTTAGAGTGATTTAAAATGTGATTTGGCTGTTAGCTGCACACCTACCGACATGCACAGGAAGACATCTTCCCATGTTCACCCTAGTGCACGCTGCAGTCTCCTAAGTCAATGTCTTTGAACCAGCAGCAAGAAACGGCCAAGTTACTCCAGTGTTAACAACTAGCCAGCCAGTATAACAGCCATGTAGCCAACCCAGAGCCAACCCATGTTCTCATATTCTCTCTGTGTAATGTGTGTGTGTATAAGGAGAGTTAAGGCACCCCTAGAGAAAGAAAGCTGAGGCACTGAAAAGGAAAGGAAATAGAAGTTTTAAATAAATGAATAGCCTAGCTAGTGAAAAGGGGAGCTGCATTAGGCTTAAGTGAGAACACATTCCTTTTGCATTCATGTCCCTGGTAGGCTAGGATGATGATGATGGTGTGTGTGTGTGTGTGTGTGTGTGTGTGTGTGTGTGTGTGTGTGTGTGTGTGTGTGTGTGTGTGTGTGTGTGTGTGTGTGTGTGTGTGTGTGTGTGTGTGTGAGCTGATATAATTGTGTGACTCGGGAACGTCCGTCTTTGCCTTTCAGGGGCCCTTCTGCTTGGAATTCCCCGGACAGTCAGATCTGAGCCTTCACCAATTTCAGTTGGTGAGAACTTTGAATTCCAAGTATCTTGTTAGCTGGTTGATGATGCCAAAATAACAACTGACTAATGATGATGATTTAAAATAAAAAAATAAAGAATAATAATAGTCATAATTCTAATGATAGCCTAATCATGCTATGTTGTTGTGTTTGCTGCTGATTTGAGTGCTGTTGCTGCTTTGTTGTTGACTTGCTTTGTTGTTGCTCTGTAATGGGGGCTGGTGCAGATATTTTGGGGGATACTTTTGAAGTTTCAAGTACCCTATTGACTTTTTTTTTTTTTTTTACCCTGGTTCTCACACTAAATATGTACTGATGTCTTGTGCAACACATACATTCCTAGTTCTCTGGCAAGCCTGATTTAGAAAACTGTGAACTGTGTTTTGTGAGTAATGGGCTTGTAACCCACTCTAGCGTTATGATAGTTGGTGTAGCCCAGCTCCGTTTGCTGATGGGGCTTTGTGGCTAACATCAGATGGTTTAGAATGTTTACTCTCGAGGTAGCATTACGCTCTCTGTCGATAGAGGATTGTAGCATCCTTTGCTTTACAACAGTGCCAAAGTGTCTTATTGATTATAAGGGAAACTCCACCCAGAAATTATTTTGGGGGTATTTGTTTCATTAGTCCGCTGTTGACAAGGTCCCAAAACTTTCAAACTCTCGAAATCATCTGCAGATGCAACATGCATCATACTGGGAGGATTTGTGTATTTTGAAATGTAGGTATTTTGGGACTATGTCAACAGACTAATGAAAGAAATATAAAAAGGTCATTTTTTTATTATTTATTTTATTTTACTTTAAGTCTCTACTGTTTGAACATGGTATAGGTTGATGATTTCAGGTCCACAAAGGTTTCTGTCAGACAGTATAGTGTATTTATTCTGAGGTTTTTGGAAATTCTTTTTTTCACATATTATGAGATGTCAATCGTTTTCCAGTCTTTTGCTGAAGGACTGTAATTCTGTGTTCGTGTTTGAATTACCATCCGGGAGAGAGAATCTCTTTCTGTTCTCTTTTCATCTATTTCTCTTAGCAGCTGTCTTGAAGAGGATTCTCTTTATTATCGGCATCTGAATGCAGAGCCAGCGAGAAGTTAACTAGGGAGTGGAGTGTGTGAATCTCTCTCTCTCTCTCTCTCTCTCTCTCTCTCTCTCTCTCTCTCTCTCTCTCTTTCTTTTCTGAATTATTCTCCTGTCGTCAGGAGCCATCAACAGACCATGAATAGTCAGGGCCTGTTTCATTTCTATATTACTACTTTTCAATTATGGTTCCCTTCTTGACGTACCCAAACGGTCAGCGTTTGAATGGAGCAGGACATAATGGCTAGCCTTCATCTGCAGAGCTGACTGTTGACTGCTGCCAGATCAGTGGGCGCTAGGCTAGATTGTGGCTCATGGTTGCACGTTTAGCCTGATGACTGGACTGAGAGGAACTGTGGGACGTGGGTTGTCATTGAGGAGCCAAGTCGAAAACTAATTGTTGTCTCCTTTGTATGGATCCCGGATTCTTTTGAGATTCCTGCTTGAGTTGCTCCAGGTGATCAATCGCTTGATTTTCCACACTCCATTGGGACCGTGTCAGTAATAAAAATGTTTCACTTGGAAAAAACACTTTCGGGAACAACCTTTAATGTAAACACTGTTTACAAGTGGAGAGAGATATCCCTCATTCCCCCTCCCTCCCTTCAGTAAAAAGTGTCTGCCAGAACTTGTTTGATTAGGCAAGGCAGGAGCTCTGTTGGGTGTGTCTATGTCTGTGTTTCTTTGTGAGTCTTGAATATGTGTTTGTCTGCACCAGTGTGTCTGCATATGTGTTGGTGTCTGTGTCTCTCTGTCTAAGATGTAGATGTATGGTTGCCCAATCCAATTTGAGGTGTGTCTGTTTGTGTGCTACATTAGTGGTCTTCGTCAGGTCAAGTAAGGTTGTCAAGCACCGTTGCACATGACATCACAGACACCACGCCTTGTGACACACTGCAGGCATGTGTCTGTGCGTGTGTGTGTGTGTGTCTGCTTGAGAGCAAACTAGAAAAGCGACGAGAAAGTGATGGCACTGATCTTTTTAAAATAGTAGCTTAGTTTTTCAGTCAGATAGAAAAATGTCTCATCAAAATTTGACCTTAAATAATGGTGCAGTGTGCAAACAGATTCGTTAATTTGGCATATTGGTCTTCAGGGACCTGGTGAAACATCCCACTGCGAATTTTCCAAATAATGATCATTAACATGAAGCACTTTTTCTATATCCCCCTGCTTGTCCAACCCTCCCTCCCTCCCTCCCTCCCTCCCTCCTCCTCTGCCCATCTGATGATTCTGTGGCTGGGCTGCTGTGAGCGATGGAGAGGGGGCCGTGTACTGTATTAGTTCTTGAGGGCGTTTCACAGGGAAACTCGTTTTGACAGAACTCCAGGTGTCTCATTGTTGGAACTGCTATGGTTCAACAGATTTACCAATTAGTATTGGGCTGAGGGCATGGTTGGGCGGGAAGGGGGAAACGGAGGGTATGGAAGAATTGAAATGAGAGGGAAGGGTTAGTGTGGAAGAATTGAAATGGGGAGGTGTTGTTCCGGGTTGGGTAGAGTGATGGAATGAAATGGGGGGGGGGGGGGGTTCTTCTGAAGGGTCTTGTGGCTGTAGAGGGAGAGGGACGCTGGGTAAGTCGATACGTGACCTCCTTTTCTCAGCTGAGGAATGGAATGGCTGGTTCCAAGGAGGAGGAGAAATAGGAGGAGGGGTGATGGGAAGGCAGCAAAGGAGGGAAACATATTACAGTGAGTTAACATGAGGATTTAGGCTATAGGCTATAAGTAGCCTATAGTCCAGCCCTGATGCCGCCAACAGAGCATGAAACATTTTATTTCCTTGCTCTGTCAGTTATTGCCAATGTTACTGCAAAATTGAGACAATTGAATTGACCCTATCTCAAGTCGGCATCAACACACAAAATTGATTGACTCAGGAGATAAAATCTCAATCTTTGGAGGGTGTTTTTAAAACACATCTGTTCGGCAAACCAATGATTTGTTTTTGTTGAAATCCTTCCTCCCTCTTTTCTCACTTTCTTACCGGACTGAATTACAGCGCTATTACTTTTGTTTTTCCTTTAGAAATGCCCACTCCAGGAAGTGTTGACATGAGAGAGTCGGGTTAAGTAATATAGAGAATATCCCTCGGGTCGCCTGTAGAGTATGGAGCAGTGTTTGCCTCCAAAGTACAGGATGTGTTTGTGTGTGCGTCATGACTCGTGTTAGTGCTCTATAAAATCACAGCCAGTGCCTACTTGTTCAGAAGGTTATTAAAGGAAAAGAAACTGTAAATAACGTAAATGATGATCCCTCTAGAATTAAAGTCTTAAAGATTTCTCATTAAAGGAGAATTGTGTGTTTTTTTTAATACTGCAAAATCTCTATTTTTGATGTAAATGACATGTTATAGAAGGGTCCAGACACTTTTGGTGCAATTTTACTTGTTTTTGAGAAACTTGCATGACATTGTGTCATTTTGAACTTTATCCTCAACGTTATATTCCATTTTGTTTCGACTCGAGTGACCATTCTAGCAGCAGGCTACACCAAGAATGGAACAGCTGGATTAGAGGAGACGTCTTGAGTCGCACAAAATGGAATATAACGCTGCGGATAAAGTTCGTAATGACCCAATTTCATGCGTATAACATCTAAAGACCTGAATCACTATACTGAGAGAGTTTCTGTTTCTAAAAGGACATATTTGGGTGTTTTAGGAGCATTTATTCATGTTATTTCAGAGTCCCCCGTACTGCAGAACAGGAATGAGTTTCTCCAAAACAAGTGAAATCGCTAAATAAGTGTCTTGACCCTTCTAGCTGTAACATGCCATTTACATAAACAATAGAGATTTGGTTGTAAAGAAGTCAACTTCTCCTTTTAAGGATTATGTGTTGCTGTATCTGGCTGAAAGATGTCCAAAGGTCAGGGTCAAATAGCAGTGCACCCAAAGGAAGCTGGATGTACAACTCTAATATTCGACTCCAAAAGTATATAGTGCTATTGTCTGCTGTCCTCTTGACATCACATTCACTGGCTAGACTGGCACCCATCCCCTGCCTGCTTCTTTGCCTGATTGCAGTGGCCACACTTTGTTTGGGGTGAGAGATTTTGGGTGGGATGTTTTGAGAGGGGTAGTGTGGGCTGGGGGTCTACGGAGAGGCGATGAACCCCACAGCCCCAAACAACAATTTATTGCTACGGTTGAATGCACTGTGGCAGTCAAAGTTTAAAATCTTCTCTCTCTCTCTCTCTCTCTCTCTCTGAGTGTGTCTGTGTGTGTGTGTGTTGGCCGGTGGAATGCTGACTGTTTCCAGGGAGCACTTAAGCCGCCCTGAATTAGGTTTAGTTTCCCTGCTCGTACGGCGTGAGAGCGGGTCAGGGGGATTAGTTGAGAACACTCGGTATCTGATTTCTGAATAGTTTTGTATTGTCCTCAGTGAGTTTTTCAACCTGAGTGAGACTAACCTCCAATTTATTTTATTTTGTTCTTCTCAGCAGTTTCAGTGAAGACATCTCTGAACTTTCTTTATTTGTTTGGCTGTGTTTTTATTTTCCACAGTCAGTGTAGTCAATGATCCCTGAGTGCCAGGCCCTTCTTTAGTCTCCTGAATCCTCAAAAAAAAACAATGACAGACAATTTTTTTGAATATTTTGTGGATATTTGTGACAGTTCACACCGAGGCAGGTGATTGTATTTGCATGCTCTTGCATACCTCTGCAAGTATGCACGTTTATTATTATTATTTTCTTCCCCCAGCCCTCCAAGAATCACCTCTGATTAAAGGGCTTATTAACGTGGCACTTAAATCTACCTGAGAATACCACAAGTGCACTAAGTAAGGGAACATCCTTAAATCATAATTGTCATACATGTCAGGGAAACATTGGCCAATTTCATTCAAACATGGGTATGTTGTTAAGGAAAATCCATTATTATTGTCGCACTGGTCGGCGCTACAATAGTATGGCGTTGGTTGAAACTCAATATTAAATTCAAATTTCCTTACCATCATATCATATTTTTCAAATATATTTTTAAAACTTTTATTTATCTAGGCAAGTCAGTTAAGAACAAATTCTTATTTTACAATGATGGCCTACCCAAACCCTCCCCTAACCCTGAAGACGCTGGGCCAAGCTCAATATCTAGGCGTTGGATAAGAACGAGACTAAAGTGTCCATAAAATGACCATTAGACTTGCCACCTTTTCGGACTGAATACGTTTGTAGGGGCAACAGTTTTGATTAAATGCATACTTTATCACTCTCACATGCCATTGATGTGCTACCTTTCTTGTAGCATTTCTGACAATGCTAATATATTTTTCAGAGTTCTAACACCAGGTCAAGAAATTCGGTGGCTCGGCAACAACACAG
Organism: Oncorhynchus nerka; assembly: GCF_034236695.1. Taxonomy (NCBI): domain Eukaryota; kingdom Metazoa; phylum Chordata; class Actinopteri; order Salmoniformes; family Salmonidae; genus Oncorhynchus; species Oncorhynchus nerka. Next base: position 20,669,390 of record NC_088418.1, read on the forward strand.
CTTCACCAGGATACCAGTCATAAGAAAAGTATAAGAACAAACAAAGGCTACAGTAGATAGCGAGCGATATGGTGGTATTCAAGCTGAATACCACAATGAACAAATACAAACAGATATTTTGAATAGCTAGGTAGCGAGCTAGCCAACATTAGCTTACTTGTCCAACGTCCAGCAGCTAGCCTCTGTAACTAGCTGACACCAGTCAGCTGGAAGCTAGCTAGCTAATGAACAAGCAAAGAAAGGTAGCTAGCTATTTTTTGGTTATGGAAGATTTATACACAAAAACAGCTGACCTTGACACAGAAGCTAGCTAACGTTTGCTAGCTCACATCCAAATGGGAGTCCTACATTTTCCCACAAAACATAGCTAACGTAAACTCACCCCATTCCGTACAAATGTGCGCAACTGCAACATTCAAACGAGGCTACAAAGAAAACTAATGGGACTGTAGCGACTGTGTTGACTTCAAAATCGGGGGTGTGAACTAGGTTTCTATTCAAGCGTTGATCGACATGGTAATGGCTCTATAGTATTGGAGAAAAGTTGAAAAAACGGACCCTCCGTTACATCTTGACGTGTCATGTCATAACGTACAGCACGCATAAAGCAACTATTTCTGTCTTACAATCTCTCTCCACCAGGTGTAGCACTTCTCTAATCCTTTAAAAACAAGAAATGGGCAGTGACGGGGGTAAGGGGGGATACCTAGCCATTTTTTGCATCATCATTGCATGCGATCATCATTCTCAAAGCCGCTGTTTACTTCTAAGATCACTTTACCACCGCCCTAAAAACCCGATTCAAATTTGACACAAACCTTCAAATACACATGTAATGACACATTATATAAACTCTTTATAGTGTTTCATTTACATTTTAGAGGCGATAAGGTGATAAGTTGGACAGATCGAGTGAAGAAAAAAAGCTATTTTCCCACACAACATCTCTCCTTCTCACTATCACGCATTAGTTTCATTTCCCCACCCGCCATTTTTAAAAAGACCCGATTGGGCTCATTGCCTTCTAGAATTATGCAGAAACTGGCAGCGTTTAGGTCATGTAATTGATTCTGTTGGAAAGGGGAGAAATTGGGCTTTACAATGATATTGTCATTACAGTTGATCGGGAAGTATTTTCGTTTTTGGGGCACTAAAATAAAGGCAATTGTACGGACCAAGGCGATGTACAAAAGTGAGTGAGTTTACGTTAGCTAGTACATTAGTTCAAAACCAACACCAAACTTTGGACAAATTGTGACACTGCTACCGTACAATGCATGCGATTGGCTTTTGCAACACTAGCTAGCTAGCTAATCCATACTCCAAGCTTCAGTGAGAGTTAGCCACATTTCACTCTCAGACAGGACACAACTCAAACTGTAGCTGAGAAAACGAATTGCTAGCTAACGTTACATGTAAACAGTGTGCCGGTTGTGCACTGACTGCAGTGTGCAAATACATGCTTGCTAGCATCAGAAAAACTCAGTTTCTAACATCCATAATAAATTCCAGTACACTCCATCTCCTGTTCCATTAATGTGGATGCAACCATGATCACAGATAATCTGGAATTAATTGTGAATAGTGATTAGTGAGGGGCGCAAATATCATACCCCCAAGGCAAGCTAACTTCTCAACATTACAATAACAGGGGACGTTAGCATTTTTTCAGGGGGTATGATATTTGTGCATCTAACTTTCTCACTCATCATTATTCACGATTCTGTCAGGATTATCTGTAATCATGGTAGGATCCACATTCATGTGGAAGTGTATAGAAACTTATTATGTTCTTATTTACAATAAAAGTGACTCCAAAATGACACAATACATTATTTACCATCATCACATCCAGGACCTCTATATGAGGTGGTGTCAGAGGAATGCCCTAAAAATTGTCAAAGACTCTAGCCACCCTAGTAATAGACTGTTCTCTCTGCTACTGCACGGCAAGCGGTACCAGAGCACCAAGTCTAGGTCCAAGAGGCTTCTAAACAGCTTCTACCCCCAAGCCATAAGACTCCTGAACACCTAATCAAATGGCTACCCAGACTATTTGCATTGCACCCCCCCTCCCCCCCTTTCATTTTTTACTTGTATTTATTATTCTTATCCGTATTTTAAAAAATAACTATATTGTTGGGTAGGGGCTCGTAAGTAAGCATTTTACTATAAGGTTGTATTCGGCGCATGTGACTAATAAAATTAGATTGGATTTGATTTCCAATCTAGGTCCAAAAGGCTCCTTAACAGCTTCTACCCCGAAGCCATACGACTGCTGAATAATTAATCAAATAGCCACTCGCTGTTTATTATCTATGCATAGTCACTTTACCCTTATCTACACGTACAAAATTACCTCGGCTAACCTGTATACTCGCACATTGACTCATTACCGGTACTCCCTGTATATAGCCTCATTATTGTTTTTATGTATATATATAAATATATAAATACAGTTGAAGTCGGAAGTTTACATACACTTATGTTGGAGTCATTAAAACTCGATTTTCAACCACTCCACAAATTTCTTGTTAACAAACTATAGTTTTGGCAAGTCGGTTAGGACATCTACTTTGTGCATGACACAAGTAATTTTTCCAAAAATTGTTTACAGATTATTTCACTTGTAATTCACTGTTTCACAATTCCAGTGGGTCAGAAATGTACATACACTAAGTTGACTTTGCCTTTAAACAGCTTGGAAAATTCCAGAAATTTTTGTCATGGCTTTAGATGCTTCTGATAGGCTAATTGACATAATTTGAGTCAATTGGAGGTGTATCTGTGGATGTATTTTAAGGCCTACCTTCAAACTCAATGCATTTTTGCTTGGCATCATGGGAAAATCAAAAGAAATCAGCCGAGACCTCAGAAAAAAAGTCTGGTTCAACCTTTCCAAATGCCTGAAGGTACCACATTCATCTGTACAAACAATTGTACGCAAGTATAATCACCATGGGACGACGCAGCCATCATACCACTCAGGAAGGAGACGCGTTCTGTCTCCTAGAGATGAACGTACTTTGGTGCGAAAAGTACAAATCAATCCCAGAACAACAGCAACAGACCTTGTGAAGATGCTGGAGGAAACAGGTACAAAAGTATCTATATCCACAGTAAAACAAGTCCTATATCGACATAACCTGAAAGGCCGCTCAGCAAAGAAGAAGCCACTGCTCCAAAACCACCATAAAAAAGCCAGACTACGGTTTGCAACTGCACATGGGGACAAAGATCATACTTTTTGTAGAAATATCCTCTGGTCGGATGAAACAAAAATAGAACTGTTTGGCCATAATGACCATCATTATGTTTGGAGGAAAAAGGGGGAGGCTTGCAAGCCGAAGAACACCATCCCAACCGTGAAGCATGGGGGTGCTTTGCTGCGGGAGGGACTGGTGCACTTCACAAAATAGAGGTAGGAAAATGAGGTAGGAAAATTATGTGGATATATTGAAGCAACATCTCAAGACATCAGTCAGGAAGTTAAAGCTTGGTCGAAATAGGATCTTCCAAATGGACAATGACCCCAAGCATACTTCCAAAGTTGTGGCAAAATGGCTTAAGGACAACAAAGTCAAGGTATTAGAGTGGTAAGGGTTTTTTCGGCTGTTCGGGCACACAATATTTTTGGGGGAGGCAAGCCCTAAATCGGTAGCCAAAATTTTACACCCCTTCGTCGGTGATTGGTCAACTATAGGGATTCTTCAATAAAGTCTTTGTTGTCATTCAACGGGCGACGACTTGTTTTCATGCACATTTTTATTGAGAAATACTGCAATATCTTAGTTAGATGTACATTTGTGTGGCTCAGATCTCCTCTGCAAAAAAACGTCAAAATTCATGACAGATTTATTGAATGATCTTAGATTCATTCTGATTATTTTGAGGAAGTGTATACTGGCAACGGCGTTTCAAAATGGACAGAACTTTTTTTTTCAAGCAAAGGTCTTTTAAAGGGAGTATGCGAGCACACGCACTTGTTTTGACTAGCCGAAGCTAGCAGAACTGAAGCATGCTGAAACATTTATTCACAACGCAATGCAGAGTGCCTGGATACAGACTTTAGCCGTGGTATATTGGCCATATACCACAAACCCCCAAGTTGCCTTACTGCTGTTATAAACTGGTTACCAATGTAATTAGAAACGTACAAATATTGTTGGGGTCATACCTGTGGTATACGGTCTGTTATACCATGGCTTTCAGCCAATCAGCATTCAGGGCTCGAACCACCCAGTTTATAATATTTAATATAGAATATAGCTAGTGGATACAATATTGTTTCAGGCAACATTTCACACTGCTGATGGGCAAGTAGAAATGCCATGTCCAACAGACACTAACCAGACTGCAAACAAAAGCACGTACAAGAGTTCATTAACCCACCATAATGAACCCACCATCAAAGTCCTCAGCATTGGGATGTGTCAAAAAGCAAAACAGCAGCTTACTTTTCATACATTATTAACATGATCTAAATGCATTATTTGTGTATATATTCATTCATTTGTCTGGTTAACATCCTTTCTGAGTAAAATAAATAGCATGGATGCAGCCCAGCCCGAGTGGCTGTGTGACAGTTGTTTGTGTGTGTGTGTGTGTGTGAGATTTGAAATTAAAAGCACGTTAAGCGTTGTGATTGGAGTGAGACAGGCGTGGTTTTGCAGACACGCGACAGGCTGCTCTTCAGATGCTGATTAAGGGACAGTGAGGCGATGATGTCGTATCTGCTCAAGTTTTACCGGCCTGCCTCTTTGAACACTGTCTCTTTGAACACTGTCGCTCTGTTATCTGCTACATGCTCTGTTCCTCCTTAACAAGATGTCGCCACCCTTCCCCCTCCTCTTCATGCTTATTTATTTGGTGCTCGGCAGTAACCGAGAAGATGCGGCTTGTCGCAGAATTTGTTGTTTTCCTCGACTTTGTTGGAAAGCCCAGCATTTGGGCTCTTTCCCTCACACGTCTTGGTGAATGGAGATTTTAATTAGAACTTTTGGCACTGTCTCCATCTTGTGTTGAAATGGCAGACAAGTGACTGGCTAGTGGTGTGGCCGGGCGGGCAAGCTGATTGGTGTGTAGTGAGGCATGGATAAATCAACTGGCAGCCTGAATGGCTCAGTGGATTCTCACTGGCATTCATTGAGACCATAGCCGTTGTGTTTTCTTTTATGGGATTCTGCCTTTAGAGAAGTCTAAAATAACAGACAAAAGACAGAATGCTTCCTTGTTTTATGAAGCATGACTTGCAGTGCTATGTACTCAGAACTGATGTCCAATTCATGTTTGCAATTAAATGCAAGCTTATGCATTAGCTATTTTTGTTTCTATCACTATCATGCAGTTTGTTGACAAGCTGCTAAAAGAGCACCCTTTTGACATGTTAGTCTTGACGGATGCTAAAACGCTGGCTAAGCTCTTGTCTTGACGGATGCTAAAACGCTGGTTAAGCTCTTGTCTTGACGGATGCTACAGTAAAACGCTGGTTAAGCTCTTGTCTTGACGGATGCTACAGTAAAACGCTGGTTAAGCTCTTGTCTTGACGGATGCTACAGTAAAACGCTGGTTAAGCTCTTGTCTTGACGGATGCTACAGTAAAACGCTGGTTAAGCTCTTGTCTTGACGGATGCTACAGTAAAACGCTGGTTAAGCTCTTGTCTTGAGGGATGCTACAGTAAAACACTGGTTAAGCTCTTGTCTTGACGGATGCTAAAACGCTGGTTAAGCTCTTGTCTTGAGGGATGCTACAGTAAAACGCTGGTTAAGCTCTTGTCTTGACGGATGCTAAAATGCTGGTTAAGCTCTTGTCTTGACGGGTGCCACAGTAAAACGCTGGTTAAGCTCTTGTCTTGACGGGTGCTACAGTAAAACGCTGGTTCAGCTCTTGTCTTGATGGGTGCTACAGTAAAACGCTGGTTCAGCTCTTTTTGGCTGCTGCCCCTTGCCGTGGCTTAGAGGTCACCAAATGATCGATCGCGCTCGACTGGTCGCTCTTCAAGGCATTCCTAGTCAATCACCAAACATTTCTGTAGAAAAGACAACTATAAAGGCTGTGAATGGTTTGCTTTCCTTATTTTTGTTTTTATGTTTGTGTTGTGCTGTTGGTGGTATTTGCGCTTGATTCAGAATCCCTGCGCACCGGGTAAGAAAAGTGTTTCCATTTGAACTATTTCATTTTTATGAAAAGAGAAACTCTGCCTACCCGGCGGACCGGGAGATCTGTAGTTAAATAGAGTGCGCCTGCTGCGCTGGCTAATCGGATAGTTCAAATCACCTACAGAGATTCCACGACCCCGGCCACAGAAAACGTTAATGCTATTCTACGTAAGATTTACTACCTTTTAAAACACGCTTCTCCCTTCTTCCACTCGCGCTGCATCTGCAATGAATGAGAAGACAAGTGTATCGATAGCCCTGCTTTTTTATTAGCATTAGCAGCACGTCGTGTCTACTTTAATATCGAGGAATATTTCACTTTCTCTGGTCATGCCGTGTTCAAAACGACTGGTAACTCGGGAAATCTGACTTCCGAGTGTTCAAGACAACTGGGAACTCAAGATCCGACTGGGAAAAATTGTTTTGAATGGTTATCCAACTCGGAATTCCAAAATTTCTAGACCTCCAACTTTCGAACCTGAAAATGACTGATGTCATGACTTGACCTTGTTTTTTCCCCGAGTTCCCAGTTGTCTTGAAAGCATCATGATCATCAGATGCAGGTACCATCAGTCCAGTAAAATAAAAAATAAAATGATTTGCAAATGTTTTCAATTTATGCTCAGCTGTGCCTCGCAAGTGCTCACGAACTGATCTAAAGCTCAAGTTTTGAAATATAATATGGTCTGAGAAGAACAATATTGGCAGGCCAGACATATAGCCAATATGCTGTGATAATGTATTAGGCCTAATGCACAAACCTCATTTTTACAGAACTGTTTTTATTAGGTTAATGTAAAAAATTTAAAAAAGTAATGTTTAAAAGAAAATCTGAGTGGTAGATCTCTGCTTGCTTTTTGATTGCGAAAGTGGTCTTGATTTGGAAATGGTTGGTGACCACTGCTGTAGCTAATACAGTCCACAGTTGCATCTGCGTAAGCACACCTGTTTAAACTATAGATGACCCTGCACCGTACAGCAAAGTCGGTCCTTGTATACTGTAGGCTATAGCACAGCAGACTCAAGGCAAAGGAGTTGACAGGGGAGGATCGCAGTATATGGGGATTGGGGAACAGGGTATGATTGAAGTCATTGTAATCCTCCTTAAAATGATGTGGGTTTGTGACACTGGCTGTGTGTCAAACTGATTCTGCATTTGTAGGGGAGGTGTGTGTGTGTGTGTGTGTGTGTGTGTGTGTGTGTGTGTGTGTGTGTGTGTGTGTGTGTGTGTGTGCGTGCGTGCGTGCGTGCGTGCGTGCGTGCGTGCGTGCGTGCGTGCGTGCGTGCGTGCGTGCGTGCGTGCGTGCGTGCGTGCGCACTCTCTATCTGGGCTGGTAGTCAGTGCTGTGTAATTACCTAGAAGTTTGCCACTGAGAGGAGTAAAGTTGTGTCTTATGCAACATGGAGTCACATACGTTACAGGCCATCTAGGTTTTAGTCACTACCACTAAGACGGATGACTCCAATTGTGTTGATGAAAGGGAGGTAATGACAGAGAAGCAACAGAGAGAAAATGGAGATGGATGGAAAAGACGCTACTAGGAAATATGTGTCAAGATCCTTCATCGCTTGTACCACAGTTTCTGTCGGTGCTAACCCGTTAGCCACCATGCTAACGCCTAGCTTGCCTCTCCTCCATTGTGGCCCACCTTCTCCCGAGCGGGCGTGCTCACGGCACACGAGCTCTCCTGCATGGGCACGAGCCTGTGTGCTGTGCATGCGTGCCGTGGTGCCTGCCTCTTGCCATTTTAATTGTTACGTCTCCTCGCCCTTGATATGAGCAAAAAGGGAGGCCTCGGCAGCGCCTGGGACTTCAAAGGCTACCTCCCCCAGTCTTACAAGTTGCCCGTCTCTTTGGAGGAGTAGGCTCCAGAGAGCGAGGGGGTTTGAGAGGCGGCGCCGAGTCTCGGCTGGATTGAGTTTGATTGGCTAATTGTAGCCCCCAGTGGACACAGCTGCACATCACAGAGAGGACGAGCAGAGTGGGGAGCACTGGGTGAGAGTCTACAGCTCTGGCTCATCATGGGAATGAATGGACACTGCAAAGACTCCCGCCATCCCATTCTCCCTTTCTGTAGTTGCTACCTTACCCAGCATTCTGACCGTGCTGCCTTTTGACTCTGTTTCCCTGGCTCTCCGTATCTTGCTTCACGATGGGGGAAATGAATGGACGTTGCAAAGACTACCTTTGTTCTTCTCTTTCTTCCTCTGCTGTCACTCGTCCTCTGCCTGTCACTCCAGCTCATGTAACTCTCAATTTGTTGAATAGTAGTGATGTTCTTTATGTGTTGCTCCCTGTCTCTGCAGTTTAAAACCGCGCATCGAGTTAGCGAATGTATTCACTTCGTCTACCGTTCAGCTCCATAAGGATAGGCCGTGTACAGTAGGTCACGTGCTGGCACATTCTAATGATCGCATATCAGCGTGTCATAAAGCCGTTGCATGTTTTCACGACATTTAATGAACCTACTGACCGCATGGAATCTGGGCGTGAACTAGACACAACGCAGAGTCAAAGGAATTCACAGGCAGACGCACACAAATTCACATATACAGTATTTGTCTACTGTTTACTACTGTCCCTACTAACAAACACCACTACTGTAGTGGTGATCAAAACGGAATCTCCGCAGCTTTGAACTGCCCCCCCCACACACCATCTCATCAAACAGAAATCAATAGATGAAACTTTGGACCGCATGTATCAGCTTTTCTTCTCTTCTCCCACTCCTCTCTGACGGTTTAGCACACTACGCCACTAGAGTAAAGCACGGTTAAAAGGAAGGATGGCGCAGGAGATGACACCGTCAAGGAAGGGCCCCGGCTGAGAAGAATCAATGGGAGGGAATACTTCCACACACGGAAAGGGCACACGGGGAGGGAGAAAGGGGAGGGGGTGTTTTTGGGGCCGGATATTAGGGATTTGTTTTACCCAGAGAGAGAGGAGAGTAGAAAAAAAGCCCACTTCAGAACATTTTTGAAACAAAAAGTTATTTGGGGAAGTTGTGTTGTGCGGTTAAGGTTTGTTTTATCCAACTGTGCAGAAGCGCATGTAGCTGTCTTTCTGGTCTCTTTTTTTGTGTTGGTGCACAGAAGGACTAGTTTACTCATGGCATGTCCAGGACAGACTCAGTGTGCATGAATTCCATAGAGGAGGCAGGGGATTGGGTTGTGAAATATACTACAGTAAGAATGCCATAAACAGCATTCAGACTTGAATTTGGTATCCAGTTGTAGTATTAAGTTGTGCTGGCAGGTGAAGGTCATTGTGACTGACACAGTTGGCACCACAGTGACGTGCACTCAGAATACAATTCTCCAACACTGCGAAGAATGCCTCTTCTGAAAGGACTGCATTCTCATTTTCCAGTTTTTATTGTCGGGCTTCCTGTTTTGAAAGCCATTAAGGAGCAAATTTCCTCACAGCATGAGGCGAGATAAAAAGCCCTGGTCTTTTGAAACGTGTCCAAACGCAAAACGTGAAGAAGACAGAATGATAGCTATCTGTAAACATCCCCGCGGTGGGGTCGAAGGAAAGGGGGTGATTGTGGAAAACGACGCATTCATTTGAGGCACATTTTTGATGCGATGATGACTGATGAAAGATGTGCCGGTGTTTTGTTCCATCACAGCTGTAGTATTACGCTATTCACACACACAAGTATCCCAGGGCAAGCTCACATGACTACTGTATGTAGCCCCCTCTCAAATTGCTTTGTGACATCTGCATTCAGACGTTTTTTTGCTGTCAGATTTCAGATGGGTTGTATTTATTAGGGCTGGGAATTGATTCTCATGTTCTACAGTGCCTTCAGAAAGTGTTCACACCTCTTGACACACCCCACACCCCTTTTATCACATTTTGTTGTGTTACAAAGTGGGATTAAAATGTATTTAATTGTCGTTGTTTGATGTCAAAGTGGAAGAACATTTTAAAAAACACTAAAACACCACATTGACAAAAGTATCTGGACACCCCTTCAAATGAGTGCATTTGGATATTTCAGCCACACCCATTTCTGACAGGTGTATAAAATTGAGCGCACAGCCATGCAATCTCCATAGACAAACATTGGCAGTAGAATGGCCCGTACTGAAGAGCTCGGTGACTTTCAATGTGGCACCTTCATAGGATGCCACCTATCCAACAAGTCAGTGCGTCAAATTTATGCCCTGCTAGAGCTGCCCCAGTCAACTGTAAGTGCTGTTATTGTGAAGTGGGAAACGTCTAGGAGCAACAACGGCTCAGACACGAAATGGTAGGTCACACAAGCTCACAGAATGAACCGGCAGGTGCTGAAGCGCGGAGTGTGTAAAAATCGCCTGTCCTCGATTGTATCACTCACTACAGAGTTGCAAACTGCCTCTGGATGCAATGTCAGCAGAATAACGGTTCGTCGGGAGGTTCAGCCGCACACAAGCCTAAGAACACCATGCAATGCCAAGTGTTGGCTGGAGTGGTGTAGGCCGACGGACAGATCTGTGTTTGGTGGATGCCAGGAGAGTGCTACCTGCCCGAATGCATAACTGTAAAGATTGGTGGAGGATGAATAATGGTCTGGGGCTGTTTTTCAGGCTAGACCCCTTAGTTCCAGTGAAGGGAAATCTTAACACTATTTGAGACTTACCCAGAAAGACTCACAGGTGATTCTGTGGGCGGCAGGTAGCCTAGTGGTTAGAGCGTTAGACTAGTAACCTTATTCAGGGGCGGAACAACAGATTTGTTCCTTGTCAGCTCAGAGATTTGATCTTGAAACCTTTCGGTTACTAGTCTAACGCTCTAACCACTAGGCTACCTTCCGCCCACAGAATCACCTGTGAGTCTTTCTGGGTAAATCTCAAATTGCTTTCCACACCAGAATTGTGCAACATATACTCATTATTCTATTAAAAAAATATTCAAGATCTGTCAAATTGGTTGTTGATCATTGCAGGACAACCATTTTCATGTCTTGTCATAGATTTCAAGCAGATTTAAGTCAAAACTGTTACTTGGCCACTCAAGAACATTCACTGTTTTCTTGGTAAGCAACTCCAGTGCAGATTTGGCCTTGTGTATTAGGTTATTGTCCTGCAGAAAGGTGAATTTATCTCGCAGAAAGGTGAATTCATCTTCCAGTGTCTGATGGAAAGCAGACTGTACCAGGTTTTTCTCTATGATTTTTCTATTTTCTATTCCGTTTCTTTTTTATCCTGAAAAACTCCTCAGTTCTTACTAAAAACATACCCATAACATGATACAGCCACCACTATGCTTGAAAATATGGAGAGTGGTACTCAGTAATGTGTTGTATTGGATTTGCCCCAAAGATACATTCGGAAAGTATTCAGACCCCTTGAGTTTTTGCACATTTTGTAACTTTACAGCCTTATTCTAAAACAGATTCTTAAATTATTAAATTATAATCTCATCAATCAACACACAACACTCCATAAAGACAAAGTGAAACCCGTAAAAAAAAAAAAAAACGTATTTATGTAAGTATTCAGACCCTTTACGATGAGACTCGAAATTGAGCTCAGGTACAACTTGTTCCCATGAATCATCCTTGGGATGTTCACCTTCCAACAGGACAACAACCCTAAGCACACAGCCAAGACAACGTAGGGGTGGCTTCGGGACAAGCCTCTGAATGTCCTTGAGTGGCCCAGCCAGAGCCCGGCCTTGAACCCGATCAAACATCTCTGGAGAGACCTGAAAATAGCTGTGCAGTGATGCTCCCCATCCAACCTGACAGAGCTTGAGAGGATCTGCAGAGAGGAATTAGAGAAACTCCCCAAAACTAGGTGTACCAAGCTTGTAGCGTCATATCCAAGAAGACTCGTGGCTGTAATCGCTACCAAAGGTGCTTCAACAAAGTACTGAGTCAAGGGTCTGAGTACTTATGTAAATGTGATATTTCCCCCAAAATGTTATTTAGACATTTGCAAAAATGTCTAGAAATGTGTTTTTGCTTTGTCATTATAGGGTATTGTGTGTAGATTGATGATATATATATATATATATTTTTTTTAAAATATATATATATATATATATATTTTTTAATACATTTTAGAATAAAGCTGTAACGTAACAAAATGTGGAAAAAGTAATGTGGTCTGAATACTTTCCAAATGCACTGTAATACTTTGTATTCAGTAGAAAAAGTTAATTGCGTTGCCACATTTTTAGCAGTATTACTTTAGTGCCTTGTTCAAAACAGGATGCATGTTGAATATTTGTATTCTGTACAGACATCCTTCTTTTCACTCACAATTAGCATTGTGGAGTAACTACAATGTTGTTGAGCCATCCTCAGTTTTCTCCTATCACAGCCAAAAGACTGTAACTGTTTTATAGTCACCATTGGCCTCATGGTGAAATTCCAGAGTGGTTTCCTTCCTCTCCGGCAACTGAGTTAGTAAGGATGCCTGTATCTGACACACATCAAAATGTGGAAAAAGTCAAGGGGTGTGAATTTGAGTTTTGATCAGTCATAGAAGTAAAAGTGATTCAAATTTGTTGGCTCACTATTTAAAAAGTTGAAAGAAAATTTCCGCAATTGTGCCACAGCTACAGCTGACTAGCGTTAGCTTATGGTACTTTACTTGGAGTCAAAGTATCGATATAGTATCATCCAAAATAATATTGTGAAATGGATCTGAATCCATTTTTTCCCCCACCATCACTGGTATTCATACATTTCTACATTTCTCGTTGCCCTGTTGATCAATTGTTATCAGCGGTCATAAAAGTAAGTAATCATACCATGCTTTTTCTAGTTTGATAACTCAGTAATACAGTATGGCGTAGCCTGGCACACAGTACTGCCTCTAAACCTGACTGTTAGTCCGACCCCGATTCACCTCAAGGATAGATGATCAGTGTGGCCTGAGCAGCTGTTTACAGTACTAGTCTCTCTACGTGCCAAACGGGGTCTTACCCTGATGATGTACATTAGGCTAATCATTAGAGCATCTGAGGTCAGCTCACCTGCCGACCCCGGCCTTTTCTGTTTTTCTACACCTCCATTGTTTACATTCACAGCCGAGTTGTTTAGTCTAGTTGTCTGTCAGTTGTATTTTTTTGGGGTTTGCTGACGTCTGCTTCTGTTTGCCCTTCTCCTCAGAGTTATGCCTCTATTCCCCTCAGTCAGCCAGTCTGGCTGCGTGCAGTGCAGCAGTTTGGTGCTGCTGCAGCTCCTACTCCCCGTGCTGCCCCCGAGCCTGGCCAGCCTGTGCCTCTTAATAAAACCGACAGGCTGTAATTGGACTTAATTGCACCCTTCGGGCGTCGTCAAATGGAGTGTTGCTAAACAAACTGCAGGGTCTGCAGGCAGGCCAGCACTGATGTCTATGGAGGCATACAGTACATAGACCTACATGTGAGGGGTAATACAATAGGGGGAATGCAAGGTGGCTACGCGTGAGTATCCGCAAAAGGGTGTGTGTGCGCTGAGATTGGAGGCTATAGCAATGCGTCCCCCCCCGCACAACGAGCCTAGAAAACAAGAGAGCACAAGCCTGAGAATCTCATTCAGCCAGGCAGCGTCACCTGACTGAACCTCAGTGTGCGCCACCGTTGAATAGTGTGTGACAGTAAAACCCAGAGTGTCTATGTCTTTGTGGAAGTGTCTACAACTCCAGGTGTCAAAATGCCTTTTAAATCCCTGCTAATAGAAAAATAACCCCCCCCTTGCCCCGCAGTAGGCCCCGCGTTTCAGGGTACAAACCTGAAGCACCGCTGCCTGGTGCGGCAGCCATTTTGGAGCTGCTCTTCCCGGTGGCACTGGCTCCTCCTTAGTGGATAGGGGCCCCCCTCCCAGGACGGTGAGACGTTGGTGGGCATTCTCCACAGGGACCTCTGTGGGGCCACTGAACACAATCGATTGAGGGCTCCTGACGCAATTCAATCATTGAAATGGCAAGGCCAGGCATGTGTGTATGGCGCCGCTGACCCCGAAACCTGCGGCCAGAAAGGAAAGAGAGAGATAATCACATTGAGCTGAGCGCAGGGCTGCTGTCGTCGCACGTCAACTGGGCTCGCTTTTCTGGGCATTTGTTCCTCTTCACCACCTCCTCAGTTATTCCCCCCCCACATTGCAGCCAAACGGATTTGTGTTGTTGTTTTTCAAATGCCCATGTGTTAGAAGAGATAGGTTTACTGTGTGTCATTTAAAAGACTGTGTATGTAGGACCTTGATTTTGATAAAAAAGGAATTATAATTTTTACGATAATGCAAACAAGTGGCGCTTCATGTGGAGCTATTGAGACCTATTGGCCTTGTGCCTGTTTAAATGTGACAAACTGTTTAGAGAAGGCCGTGAGTTGTGTGGTAATGCGGTGGGTAAGAAAGAACCCATAAAGTCTAGCAGAGATTCATTACAGAGGCCTTCTGCTGCCCTGGGATGACTAGGAGACTCTTCTCCGGTCCCACTCTCCCCTGTGGGAGAAGCAACACAGCACATAATTAAGATGTATACAGCCAGGCTGGGGCTGAATGCATAGAGTAATACCAGACCACTCTCCCTCAAGCAGAGCCTGTGGTTAGTGTTGGACTACTGCGAATACGAGACGTGTGTGTGTCTGTCTGCCGTCTCACAGCAGTCTGAGCAGCATGCTTTTACAGGGTGCCGAGCAGAACCATAGCCTCTCTGTGTCAAGGGGTCACTGGGAACCAAGTGGTGTGTATGCTGATATAGGTGTGTGTGTGTGTGTCTGTGTCTGTGTGTGTGTGTGTGTACTTTTATGTGTGTGTTTTTACAGCATGTATCCTGCTCTCTGACCCAAAGCATTCCCTCTGTCCCATCTCTCCATACACATCCCTCAGTAATGTAGGACCGCTCTTAGACGGCAATGGTGTGTGTCTGAGAGGACGCATCCTCCTGCACCCCGGCATTAGGCCCAACACACGCCTCAGTCGTTTCAGTGCTTTGTCACCCTCTAATGATAACTATCCATCAACGAGGGGGGCGGTGCCGGGAAAATGAAGATGGATTGAATTACCAATGTTAAATGAGATGGTTGGAGCGTTGTGGGGAACCCGTAATTACACTGTCAGGAGTACTGAACCCCTTCTACCACAGGGTAACCTTAACACATTTGCACCCGTGTTAATTACAAGGTATTTTATAGGACCAATTCAGCTCGTGTAGTTTCTAATAGCAAGTGACTGGTGCAGTCGTTTAGGAGGGATTAGCTGGTTTGTGTGTGTGTGTGTGTGTGTTGGGGGGGGGTCTGTCTGTGTGTGTGTGGGGGGTCTGTCTGTTTGTGTGTGTGTGGGGGGGGCTGTCTGTGTGTGGGGGGTCTGTCTGTCTCTGTGTGTGTGTGTGTGGGGGGGTCTGTCTGTGTGTGTGTGTGTGGTAAGATGGAGAGAGTGAAAAGGCGGGAGAGATGTTATTTTTTTCCTTCTGAAACCTTATGACAAACACAAGCTACCAACATCTAGGGGAAACACTAAATTGACCGAACCGTATTGGTGACTCATGCCATTTTCTCTACCACCACCCCACAGCTGCATGTAGACAGGCAGCCCGATTCTGATCTTTCTTTTCACTCATTTGTCTTTTAACCAATCAGATCAGCTCTGAAAAAGATCTGATGTGAAAAGACCAATTACTTGGGGGGGGGGGATCAGAATTGGGCTTCCTGTCTAAACGCAGCCTTGTGCACGTACTCATGGCAGTGGATGATGTTTATCTGAAAGAGAGCTTTGTACACCATGGGGTATCTATGAAGAACATATGATGGTTCAGGAATCATGGGAAAGCAGTGTAAGACCAACCAGCATAAACAAATAAACAAACAAACAAACAAGCAGACATGGTTAGATTAACACAGCCTTTTTTTCAACTGTGTGGGAAATGGAAATTGGGCTGAAGTGTTTGTAATTAAATAAGTTGTGGAAACTCCGGGAAATGGCTTAATTTCATATTGAGACACATGACTCTGGGATCTTAGCGAACCAATTAACCCTAGTGCAACTCATTAAAAGCTCTGCTTTCATGGCCAGGAGCAGCGACTTATCTGCCAACACGGGACATGAAAGTGCACATTTGTAAATCCCAAACTCTAAAAGTAATTGGAAAGGTAGATACGAAGGGTGTAATCAAGTGACACGGCCAAACTTTAATGGACTGAAAATAGAAGTGATTATAAAGAATAGTGACTCTAAGATTGATCGCTAGTTTTCGTCATAAATAAGCACGTCTGTCGAGCGTTTAACTAAAATAAGCACGTCTGTCGAGCGTTTAACTAAAATAAGCATTGTTTTTTAAATAAACACCAGGATTATATAGACCTAACACTATACAGCTGATTCAAATTATTGATGATTAGTTGATTATTTGAATCAGCGGTGTAGTTCTTGGGCAAAAACCAAAACGTGCACCTCTTGGGGTCCTGAGGACTGAGTTTGGGAAACCGGTATCACCATTAGCGCCACACAAAAGAAAGCTGAATTGCTTTCTTGTAAAATGGATAAATGGATCAAACAGAATGTTCCTGTTTTATTTCAACATTATAAGACCTATTATAAGACCTATTATATGACCTATTATAAGACATATTGTATGACCTGTTATAAGACCTATTATATGACCTATGACAAGACATATTATATGACCTATTATAAGACCTATTATAAGACATACTATAAGACATATTATACGAACTATTATAAGACGTTGTATGACCTAGTATATGACCTATTATAAGACCTACTATAAGACCTATTTAAGACCTATTATAAGACATTGTATGACCTATTATAAGACCTAGTATATGACCTATTATAAGAGCTATTATTAGACCTATTTAAGACCTATTTAAGACCTCAGGAGAATAAGATGTTAGTATAAAAACATTACGGCCTACTGACATTGTCTTTCTTTCTTCTGTTTTTACCTTGCTTGTGTGTAATTGCTCTTTTAAACTGTCAATGTGCAGGTAATGAGAATAATATGATTGGAGTGCTCTTCAAGAAATACTTTTATCTTTGACTGGATTGTTGTTCATAGTTATATTTTGGGAAGAACAAGAAATATGAATTCTCCTTTACAATTGAAGCCATAGGAGATGTGTGGGTGGCCCTGATTGCCCATTGAAGCGCCGTCCGCTGGCATGGCAAATGTCATGCCGTGGTCGTCGAGTTTGCCTGTTTTTCTACCTCATTGAAAGTCCATTAGTGTCACGTCACCAGAACATTACTGCCAGTCATTACTTGACTTGAAGATGGTCATTGTGTGTGCTCAAATCTGCTCTTTCACCTAAAACAAATCGCTTACTGTAAGTCCTTTGGTACGTTCTTAAAAAAATAAAAATCGAATGGGTTAATGGTATTTCGAGGCACTACTCTGCTTTGTCCATGTAGAGGTTTTTCTCTCACTGTGCGTACGTGCGTGTGCGTCATCAAGCCTTTACACACCGCCGCTCAAACAATCTCCGTCATCTGCATCAAAATAATTACAGGGAGATAAACAGAACAATTTGACCATTTTCACAGTGATCTAATCTGAAACAGGCCTGTGAAAGCACATGGGGAAGATGATCAAATCCCTGCTTAATGGAAATGATCACTGCTGTATGTTCAGCATTAATCTAGCAGAGGTATTACAAATGCAGCGTTACTCATTTTGTTCTGCATTTAGCCAGCTTGTTTGTTTTAGCCACATTTACAATGTTGTACATAAAACGCCAGGTAAATGTGTCACCGTACATTTCAGTTGAGTTCTTCTTCATCAGTGGGATTTGTAGCCTCCAGCTAAACCTCAGATGGATCTATTAAAAGGACTTGTTTTTGAGGTGCAGACATGGACTCTGATGGACTAGGGGAAGTGTATTGGTTACAGCCCTCTTGCTCTATACAACCCATCTCCCCTCGGCTAGAAGGCAAATAGCATCCGAAATCTGATTAGCCCCATTATAAAGAGTGATATTTACATCTCGCCGATTCTCGGGCACTATGTCAGTGCACTCCACTGCTTCAGTGCCGGGAAAAGCCTGCTCTTTTGACAGATAGTAGATATCCCCACCGTCGCTTGTTTGGACATCTGTGTCTTCTGTGACGGGGAAGAAAATAAAAAGCATCTAAATAATGTCAAAAGATCATAAATCAATGGGCCCGGAGGAACGTGATCCCCGCGTCTCTGTATACGATCTCCCCCATCGCATTACGAGTGTCTTGCTGCTAAAATTGCTTTTGTTGGCCCCCTTCGGAGATGTAATTCAAGCACGAGGAAGCCGTCTGACGATGTTTGGACATCAGCAGAAAATAGCCTTTTTACTTAAAGGTTACTATCCAAGGTTTATTGGGTTACATATTCATCAATGTTAGAAAAGGGGAAAAGTTGGGCAAACAAAGGTTTATTAATGTGCAGGTTCAAATTTCGAAAACACTTTGTGATGTCATGTGTACAAATCTGGAAAGTATCAATTGAAATGAGCTGATGTACGGTATTTAATTTTTTTTTTTGTATTTTTGTGTAGCATATCATGTATCCATGATCCATTAATGGGTAAAAAATATAACATTTAAATGCTAAGTTAAACTATGAGGGGGCGTTATACCATGCCACATAGGCTACATTCCAAGACTACTTATCAGTACAGGGGATATTGGATATTAAAGTCTAAACACGATTTTTACCTCAGATTTGTCAAGCGATATGAAATCTGGTGTATTTAATTACGTTTAATTAAGTTAAATAATTATACAGTAGGCCTAGGTCTATATTTTTATTTGACAATAAGGGTTTTTATCTGAGTCTCAATCCATCACAGAAAATGTTAAATTTTCTGGGTTGTATTTGACGTTACAAGTTTCAAGTTCTGTGGAAGAAGTTGTGATCTGTTCTGTGGAAGAAGTTGCAATCTGTTATAATGAGAGAAGGAAAATATGGCACCACTATGCTTTGTGTTGCCCACTGAGGCCGAGAAATAGACACAGGATAACAATAAAAATAACTATTTTTGGACATTTCTAGAAGATAAATTGAATTTCTTTGCTATTTTGGAGGTCCTCTTTGTAAATGCAATTGTAATGAACACATTCAGAAACCAGAGAATAGATTTATCCTCAGCTTCAAATAAGTCCGTTATCAGACTCTGTCATTCGCTCCTTCCCATTTTCCAGCTGCTAATTGATGTTTTTGATGTTGGCTAGAAAATTGAAGAAAATGTCATGTGTGAACCAGCGCGGAAGTTAATAAGATTGACTTCGTTGACTGAATTCACAATGAGCGAAGGGGAGGTGTGTAATGGGGACTTCGCCCGTTCGTCTTCGAGGGTGGGTGGGGGGGGGGTGAAATTGACACCCTGCATGCTGTAGGCCTAAAACGATCGATATGGAGAGATGGAGCATTTGGGATGGTTCCCCCCCTAATCTGGATCTCTTTTTTTAGCTGTTTTTTTTGTGCTTTGTTTTCCCACTTTGCTCTGTGGAGTTGCTGATTCGTGCGCATAAGCAGCTGTTTATCCAGAGGGCTCCTGCCCCGGACCAGGCCTAACAATTCTGTGGAATAGTCTCCCAGGGCCCCCCCCTCGCTCCAAACAATGCTCGTTCTTAATGCTGTTTTGAGTCTGAAAAGGCACAGAGCTTTAAAAAGGTAAGATTAAGATATGGCCAAAAGATGCACCGATATCAGTTAGGGTCATTGCATATGCTTGGGCGATGTGTAACAGAGCTCAAACCCAAATCCCCTTGAATAAAAGGATCGAAGCGCCACCGTGGTTGTTCCATCTTGAGCCGTTTATCTAGTCTTGGCTGAAAGCCGAGTGCAAGTCCCTCGTTCAAAAATTCCCTCCATATATTTTCCGTTGTCGTTTTATTCGTTCTCTTTATTATCATTATTATTTTGTAACTTCGGAATAATACGACGTTCCGACCTTTTTATCACTCCCTTTTTATTTCGATTGGCGTTACTGTGAGGTGTTTTGGGGTTTCAGAGTTTTTAATTAGGGTGCGGATTAGCCGAGTTTGGTTCAGCGCCTCAGATTATTTCCCCCTGGTCTTTAGGGGACTGAGCTAAAACCCGAATACGGCCAGTACCCCCAAGCGGTCCTCTTTTTGAAGACAAGGAACAAAAAAAAGTGCCCTCCGCTAGCGTTAGGCCCTCCGAGGATCGTGGGTAAAGGACATTATTCTCGGAATAGCCAATTATTTCCACTGGCAATGATCGGTTAGTGCTTCTTTCCCCCACCCCTCCAAATACCCCCCCCGCCCTCAACTCGCCATTTGAAATGCTAACACAATGAAATATTTTTCTATTGGTCCGTGTCCCTCGGCTAAGCCACTGCCGCGGGCAGGGAATTTCATCGACTGATGAGACCAGAGGCAGGCCCGATAAAAAGGTTACCTGTACGTGACATGCACTCCAAGTAGCTAGCGATACCTTCAACTCTAAAGTTCTGTAACTTTTATTCGACTTTTTATCGTTAGTGAGGCCACAGTGAGGCCGCAAAGGCTAGAAATGAAGCAAGCCTTCTTGTTACCGTTTATTGAAAAACTGAACAATGTGACTACTGCTTTACTCTTTGTTTGATTGCGTCATTTTTACGAGAACCGTTTTCCAGTATTCCATTATACATTATACGTTTTTTTTATCGAATAGATTTTCAGTAAATGAGCTTTAATCAATTAAGGTGCTTTTCAGATGATAGTAGAAATATTTTTGCAAACTTAATGTAGCATTGACAATAATTTATTGCTCAATGAAATAGATACTTAAGATTGTTTATTTTTTATTTATTTTTTAAACGCATCATCTTATTTGTTGTATTTTAATTTCACAAATTGTACTACCGAACGGTTAGTATATATGTGTGTGTTTGTGTATATATATATTTATATATATTTCTGTGTGTGTATATATATATATATGTGTGTAATTATTACATTTTTTTAAAACAATATTATGCATTTAATTTTTTGCAGTCTTCGCACTGACCCAAGCTTTGTTTGGCTTGACTAGGTGAGAATGAAACAGTACAGGTGCACCTGTCACATTTGAACCCTTCAGGTTTGGGTAAGATAGGAAGGAAGAGAGGGGAGGAGGAATTGAGGCCTTTTCTCAAATTGTTAGTAAAATATATGTGGGCACAGAATAGGTATATATGGTTGCTGCAGTACTCCCAACCCTATCTTTCAAATGCACACACACACACACACACACACACACACATTGCTGTCTACGAGGACTGAGGCATGTGTCTCCCCATGGCTGCGGCTTCATGACAACATGCCATTAGAAATAGCAGGCCTGTTGATCAATCCTGCCGACATGACAGCTTCGCGCCGCGAGGCCCGGCTCTTTGAGTACCGGTGCTGCGGCAGCACCCTCTCCCGTTTCTCCCCACTAATTGGTGAAAGTTCTCTTATATATGCTCGTGGCACAGCCCCCCCCTCTTCCTCCTGCTCCTCTTCTTCCTTTGCATTTTCTCCCCTTCCTCTATCCATCCCCCATGCATATTTTTTTATATATTTTTTTACTTGAACATTGTCACAATGGAAATGCTAACTTTTAGCTAGATAGTGCGAGTGGGTTAAGATAAAGGCCGCGTGTGCCGCAGGCGTTGCTCCGTCTGCATTTACTACGGTTCTAGTGCAGCTCGGGTTTGACGGGGACTCCTGGCACATCATCAGTGCAACATAGGAAGCGTCAGAAGAAAAATACGTCTCTCATTGCTGATTGGTGATTTTACTTGCAGGGAGAATGAGGTCATGAACGTTAAAGCAATATTTGACATTGTCAATTCACTTGATATTGTTTGAAATGGAACATTTGAAATGAAATGTTCTTCGTCATACAATATCATAATGTCATCAAATTCGAAACCAATTTAATTGTTGCCTTTCGCAACAGCTGTATAGTAGCACGAGTCTTTTTACTTATTCAATTCATTGTATAATCTCTCTCCTTTTATCAAACAGAATTAAGTTGAACAGTGAAAAACGTCAAAACAATTGTCAGGTAATCTCTCTCTGTTGCCTGCCGGCTGTCACGGCAGTGCAGCGGCGGCGTTTGAATCCACCGGCATCTCTCCCATCAGTCTTTAACACCACCCACTCTGAGGCTCCTCTGAAGTAAATAAATGAGTGCGTGAAGGGGGGAGATGAACACACGTTAAATGTTTAACTGTCTCACATTTGTCATCTATTTACCCCTTCTTAATTAAACAGACACAGCTTAGCCCTGGCAGTCCAATGCATCCACACGCACACATAGACACACACACACACACACACACACACACACCTCTTTAGCACTGGAGCCTGAGCACAAACACTGAGTTACTGATGATTAATTTAGTCATTCATATTTATTTTACTCTGCCCTTTTAGGTTAGTCGAGGAATGGAGGCAGAACCTGAAATCTCGTACCTATTGTGTTTACAGTGGGGCTTGTTCATATCCATTTCCCGTCTGCTCTAGTAGTGGAATGGAGATAGCAGATAGGACTTCTTCTGAGTGGGTTAGACTCTGTTTTTTGTGCTAGGTTCATTAAAGTAGCCTCTGTAGAGGGTTTGCCCGGAAAAGATGGTGTTCCGTGGGCTTGTCTGGATTTGTTTATTACTCCGTATGTAATTGGGATTTAGTGTGAACTGAAAACATTAACTACTACCTCCACCCAGTGGCACAAAAGGAGAAAAAAATCCCAGGTATGATTGGCAGTGTGCAGTATCTAATGTGGGTGTGAAGACTTGCCTCGGGCCGGGGGAGAAGGAGGGGGGGTTTACCACACAATAGCATTGCTAGATTTAGCATTCTGCATTGTTCCTCTTATCCTTACACTATTTCATACTGTAAACTCGGTCAGGAGACTCGTCTCATTATCGGCAGTGAATTGTAATGGTGACGTCTTTAGAAGCGGCAGCAGAGCCGACTGAATGTGACTTTTTTTATGCATCGTAGCATGCAGTCAAACTGTGTGTGTGTGTGTGTGTGTGTGTGTGTGTATTTTCATGCGAGTGTTTGTGTGAATCAGCAGGGAGATCTGCACCACTGTAAAAGCTACTGTATTCTCCATGTTAATCATTCCCTTAAATCTGCTGCAATTAACCGTACGTGTGGTTGTACAGTAGTGGTGTGCCAGGTTTCCATGCTGCCAGGGAGAAAGAGAGAGCCGGTTGTAAACCCCGGGCCTCGGGTGAGTGGGAGAGAGGAGAGTAGAGGAGAGAGGAGACGAATTGGGGGTTCCTCAGAAGCCCCTTCTCCAGATCCGAGGTGGGATCAAAGCGGCATGTTTTATGTGGCTGGTGCGAGACTTTGAAGTCCCCGAGTCACCTACAGCACTCACTTCATCAAGTTCACTAGTGTCTTAATAGCAGATCAATACGTTTCAAAGTCGGAGAGTTAATTTGATACTAGTGCTGATGTGATCATGCTGGGCCACAGAGCTGCCTGCTCTCCTCTCCTTCTCTTCATCGAGATTGGACCTGTTTTAGACTCTGAACATGCATTAAGATGTGGAGGGGTTCTCTGATAATTGTTTGCTCTTAAAGACCGACTCCGGTGAACACCTAATTAATTGGGTTGTGTGTCGGTGTCAATTACAACATGATTTATCCAATAAGAATTATTTTTGTGTAGTGTCTAATTTTGTTGTCCTTGTTGTTGTTATTATTATTACTATTCATAGACATAAACATTTATATCGATGTAAAATGACAAAATACTGTACATCTATAAGGAACACGCAATTATGTTGTAAAATTCGACATATATTAAACTATTACTGCTATGTTTGGAAAATATTCTAAAATTTTAGAACTAAATGT
Source organism: Oncorhynchus nerka (assembly GCF_034236695.1). Lineage (NCBI taxonomy): Eukaryota > Metazoa > Chordata > Actinopteri > Salmoniformes > Salmonidae > Oncorhynchus > Oncorhynchus nerka. The sequence goes on from NC_088418.1 coordinate 20,693,304, forward strand.
TCTCCCATGTTAAAGTATAACTCTAAATATAGCAATAGATTAAAACAAATATTGACTATGTTCTAATTTTTTTTTAAGCAATATCTAAATATGATATTTCACACTGACCATAATACATCTCTTATAAAAATGACAGCTATATACTATACGTATCTAAAAAATAAAAACACTAAATACAAATCACGGCGATGGGCTTTTCGAGTCGCAGAAAAATGTAGATACGGAGCTGTCGGTCATAAGCTGCTTTCTTCATTTCCATAAAAGACACTACCATCTGTATTTTGGGGCGGTAGTGCTGGTGGGCTGTTGGGGTCGGATCGGCACCTTGAGAACAAAAGCCCAATTTAGAATGTTCATCTAAGGGTTGCTAATGGTATTAAATGTCCGGCAGGGTGGTCGGCAGGGGCCCGACACTCCAAGGTGCGCCCAAAGCTTGACCCCCAACCTGCACCAATTCACCGGGCCGGTGGCATTAGTGCCCCACATCTGCCATTTTTCGTACACCCCCCCTCAGCACCATTTTACTATATTTCATAGTAGTAATTTTCTAGAGAAAAGAGAGTAAGTATTAACGTGCCCAAAAGAAAAGCTTCAGACTCACCCCCCTGACCGATAACTGGAAAATGAAAGCAGGGAAAGCACGTCACAGAATGGTAGAAATTGTTTTTATCAAACGAGTTCGCTTTCTGTTTGTTCAAAATCTTACGCCTCAATGCATGAGAAGACAAAAAAAAATTTTTTGCAGAATAATCTTTTTCCAGAAGATGTTGGATTAACAGTAGGACTGAACTAATTGGCATGTTACCCGGCTAATTTCTCAGCGAGGCAGGCGAAGGTAAGAATGCTGGTGATTACGGCGCTATTTGTTTAAAACACATTTTTATTACGACTTGGTATTATTCCGGCCAGTCTCGATCAGAACATATGTGACTATTTAGACGTGATGTTTGATGTACATCCCAGATTGTACGTAGTGCATTTGAGACTGGTAGGAAAAAGATTCTCTGGTTTGAGCTGTAAACTGGTGGTTCTGATGGTTTAGGGAAGGGTTTTACTGGTTAATGTTGAGATGTTGGTAGCGGGTGGTGGTAAAGGCTGCATGTGTGGTCCATGGCAATCGGCACTGTGTCAGGCTCCGCGTAGAGTGCTGGAGGTCCAGGTTTTTGATGAATGTTTCATGGCAAATTTGTGCAGGAATTATTTACTGTTCCGCGTCTGCAGCGCATTCCTCTTCATTCCAACTCATGTTAAAAATCACCCAGGAGAAAGTGTTCCGTGAGGATGGCAGTAATGTCCCTCATAATTCAGGTTCTATCGAAAGGAGAGAAAAAAATAATACTTTTTGAATGTTGTCACAGTAAATTATTTGTAATTTGTGGTTTCTGTCCTTTCAGTAAAAAACGGTAAAAATCATTAGAATATTTATATTTTCCTGACGTTCCTCCAGCTCACGCACAATGAAATCGTGATTCATTAAAAGTGTATTAATCTTGTCTCCAGGGAGGCGCCTTAAGATGATGTTGAGTCTTTTTCTTTAAATTGTTGTAGTAAAAAAAAACTCCCAGATTTGGTCCCTGTCAGTCAGAAATAATTGTGTGCTTAATCTTGTCCCTGATGAATGACTTGGAGTTCAGCAATGGGCCAGGTCCAATGACAAATACAATATTAATATTCATTAACTGCTTTGACAATGCTAATTTTGAAGCACTAGTAAAGGGCCTTCCAAAGTTAGCGGCCAAAGCATCAGAGCTGCACAAGGTGGCAAGATAATTTCCTGGTTTACTGAGCTGAATGCTTTTAAAGTCTAAGGAAGGGGAAAAAAGCTGGGTACCACAAACAAAATACAAGGGAGAAGGAAAAAGTTCAGACGCTGGAAACCAGGACTGCGGAAGTAATACGATCAAGAGACGGCTACAAGAATTTGACACCTCCGATGCCGCATCTTTGAGCTAATATTTTTTTTTAACAAAAATTTGAAACCAAAAAAAATAGCATAACATGGTAAGTCAGCACATTCTCGTTTTTGTTTAATCTTTTTGATCGTTTCAATTATCGCCATTTGAAGATCAATAGTCATTTTTTTCTGCTATGGTTGAAAGGCTCACAGCGGTGGTATGGTGGATGGTCTGAACATGGCTTTAAGAGTGGGCTTCCTCTCTTCAAGCCACCAGTTGGCCGGGCTTCATTTCCTTTCGCCAGTTTGCTAGGAACCCTACCGGCTTCTTTCGATGTATTAGTATTTTTGTTATTGTTAACGGCTGTTGTTAGCTTGTCTTCTGGCTTTGTTTGACTTTGGAGTCGGGGATCTTTTTTCTTCTCGCTTGTCTTTAGAGATTACAGGAAGACAGTAGAGGTTGCAACGCTGTAACAGTGCGACAGGTCTTTTGTTAATAAATGTCTGGTTGGTCTTTTGGTGTCGTTGTATTTTCCCGGGGTCCCTTCATGAAAACCTGGGGCTATCGGCGGGCAGGACCGGGGGGGCAACGTGGCCACAACACCACACGCTCGCTGCCCGATCGGATTACTTCCTTTGGCTTTTTTGTTGCCGTTGTTGTTGCCCTGTGTTGTTTTTTCATTTAGCGTTTTATTTTGTCCGACTCCTATTGAATGGAGCGTGGACGGCGTTGGGGATTCATGACATGACAACGGACACTCCACTGCCTGAGTTTAGCCAAGTTAGGGCAACTCCTATAGAAAAGTCGAGTATCTTTATGTCTGCCAAGCCGCCGGAGGAAAGCCTCTCTCTCCCTATCTCTCACTTCTTTCTCTCACTTCTGTCTCTCACTTCTTTTTATTGTTCTTGCAACTTATCAAAGAAAGAGAGATGGACACGAAAGAGCTTATTAGGGGGGATATGAAGATGGGCCAGGGGGAGAGAGGGACTCCTGGTCAGATGCGAAGGAGAGCAACGCTGCCTGAGTGATGGTGTGTGTGTGTGTGTGTGTGTGTGTCTGAATGAGGGGGCTGAGTGTTTTCAGCCCGGTTTGGGGCGCTTGCTCTCTCCTCTGTCGGACCTGGATGCGCTTGCCATTGCTGGCTGGTGCTCCACCGTTCATTTTCCCTCTTCTTTGGGCTGGTGTGTTATCGACTCAGCCGATCGGGTGTTTGGTTAGCGAGGGGCTGTCGTAGATGGGGTGCTGCCCCCCAGTGGATTAGGGGATGACATGGTGATGGGCGTCTTGTTGTAGTCTGTGCACTGCCATGAGCGCCAGCATGCTTGTTTTAACCAGGAACCGAGCAGCATCCCAAATACAGCTCTTTTAAATGGTAAGACTTCAACATTATCTATTACCTCCTGTGCTTTCTTTGTTCAACTAATGTATTTACTTTAAATCTGGCTTTAAATATCATTATTTCATTGGAGTTTGTTGACATTATTGTATGTCTTCCATTTGGCAATTTATAATCGTTTAGTTGCTAAGTGACAGGTTGAAAGGAAGTGTTTGATTGCTTTGTCTGACAGTCTGACAGGGTTTTTTCGAAGGCAACACTAATCTTAAATTATATGTATTATTTTGTCAAAATAATCTTACTGATATTGATATTAAATCATAACAATTATGATTAAGGTAATGAAAACAGTGAAGTTCTCCGTACAACCTTTAATTACTAAATATCATGTATTTTTTCTTCAGTTTCTTCTAATGCATTTTTATATATATATTTTTTTCGATCTATTTTGATAGTTATTGTTGTCAAATAATTTAGCTTTTTAAAAAAAAAAATGTTTTTAAATAATGAAACTCAATTTCTATTGTCAGTACATTTTCTATTAAATCAATTATCATGGTATGTAGATTAGGAGCATCTCTTGGAGTTTATGCCAGTCATTTTCATTTAGTGTCCAGTCTTATATTCCTCAAAGTTAAGTACAAATGAGTGGGATTTGTAACGGTCTCTGTCCATTGTTGTCTATTCCGGTGTTCTCTCTTTCTACAGACTCTCCTCTCAGTCATTTCTTTTCTTGCACACGTTGTAGTCTAGTGCGAACGCCGGAGACAGTGGAGTGGGATGGAGGGTCTTTTTTATTTCTCTCTTTCTTCAGAGTCGCCTGTTGCCCGTTGTGGCCCGGCGGATTGGGAGCTGTCCATCATTTGCGGGCGAACTGGCAGTTTACTTAAGAGAGGGCACATGGGACAAAGGAGGTCGCGGGAGTGTGGCGGCCGAGTTGAATGGAGGGAGGGAGGGCAATTAGCCACCACGTTGTGAGGGGCTCATTTACTTGTCAAGCCGGAGCCTCGTTGCTTTTGTGGGAGCCGTGTAAAGGACATTCCCAGGGCTTTGTTTTGGCATTAAGGGCCTCAGGACTGCCTGGCGGAGGCCAGAGTAGAGCAGGGGGAAAAAAGAGAGAGAAAGAAAGTGAAAAAACATATTGAAATAAAATAGTTGGATAAAAGCCATACGGTAGGTTTTTGTTGTTTCCGTTGTTGTCTTATTGTTGCTCAGATATTGAAATATACTGGACCACCTTTTCAGTTGGCCCTATATTTAAAATACATTTTTTAGATTCACTATCACAACGTAAAATGAAGTGACAATGTGTTTGGAGTGTACCGCCGGCCAATTCCACCGATTTATTTTATCTCTAAGTAATATTGCAATGATATAATTATAGATGTATTAGAAACCAACCTTTTATATTTAAAATAAAATATCGAATTAAACCTTGGTGAAGCAGGTTGTAGTGCAAATGAGTTCATTCATCCTGCGTGTTAATTGGTTTCTACGTCTCCGAGGTATGCTTGCCCTGGTCAAACGCCCTGGAAGTGCTAAGAGTCTGCTAAAAGATGGGGACAGGAGCATGGTTGTGGGGCCCGAGTATTCGGAGGAAATGATCTCAAGATAATAACGTTTAAGAGAAGGAGTACAGTGAGAGCAGTAGGGGGTGTGGAGGCTTTAGGCCTGGTTGATCTCCTCACACGGAGAGGTCAGAAAGAGTTAGCGGTGGAATCCTCCTCCCATCTTCAGTGTTGTTGGACAGGAAAAAAACAGAACGAAAGCCCCATGCAGATGTCACGTCCGTGTCAAAGGGAAGACAAATACCTTTCTTTCTCGTATTCTCCTTCCCCCCCTGGAAAGTGGGGTTGGACAGGGGACTGTCAGTATCACACGGATAAGTGACTGTTGGCCACACTTTGCTGAGCCTACCCTCCCTTTGTGGATGTTGTCGTGTCTTGTTCTTTTTTTGTCCCCCTCTCTCCTCTTTGTCTTTTTTCTCTTGCGTTGCTGGCTTTACCTTGTTGTAGCCAAAGCTTTTCAAGCTGCCATTTCAACTCTGGGCATCCTGGAGGGACCGCAGAGCACACACACACATATACACACAGATACAAGCGTGCAATCTGGGAGTTGAGTAATAACACGATTTTGTTGTGTATATTTTGTTCTTGTTTGTTGCTTGTGGGAACACTTCTCTGCACTGCCGGGAAGCAGCACTTGATATTTTTTCTCTCGCCTCGGTTCGTGTTCTCGCTTTCATTTCTTGTGACCGGCGCAAACTTTCCTGAGAGAGGAGGCTGCGAAGGGCTGCTGAGAGTGGTGGAGGGAGCAGAGGATTCCTCAGGCTGTTTTAGGGGAGGTACGGGGTGGGGGGGGGGGGGGGGGGGGGGGTGAGTAAGCCACTAGGCCCCAGACCCTGAGCCCCATCCATGGATCTTCAGAGACATACGCTTGTGGTACTTCCAGTCACAAAACCCCTTGAACAACAGACCCGTCGTGTGGCGATGAGGAGGCCTCAGTTTGAGGAACACGCACGTGCCCCGCTGCACACGCTCCAGTACTTTTGGGGGACGAAGAACTGAGGTCTAAGAAAAGACGAAGAAGAAGAAGTAGAGGAGGAAAAAGCGGGTGAAGAAGAAAGGGAAGGCCGTGGTAAGGGAGTAGAGGTGGGAGGCAAGGGGAAGGGAAGGCCGTGGTAAGGGAGTAGAGGTGGGAGGCAAGGGGAAGGGAAGGCCGTGGTAAGGGAGTAGAGGTGGGAGGCAAGGGGAAGGGAAGGCCGTGGTAAGGGAGTAGAAGTGGGAGGAAGGGGAAAGGAGAGGCCGTGGTAAGGGAGTAGAGGTGGGAGGCAAGGGGAAGGGAAGGCCGTGGTAAGGGAGTAGAGGTGGGAGGAAGGGGAAAGGAGAGGCCGTGGTAAGGGAGTAGAGGTGGGAGGCAAGGGGAAGGGAAGGCCGTGGTAAGGGAGTAGAAGTGGGAGGCAGGGGAAAGGGGAAAGGAGAGGCCGTGGTAAGGGAGTAGAAGTGGGAGGAAGGGGAAAGGGAAGGCCGTAGTAAGGGAGTAGAAGTGGGAGGCAGGAGAAAGGAGAGGCTGTGGTAAGGGAGTAGAAGTGGGAGGAAGGGGAAAGGGAAGGCCGTGGTAAGGGAGTAGAAGTGGGAGGAAGGAGAAAGGAGAGGCCGTGGTAAGGGAGTAGAAGTGGGAGGAAGGGGAAAGGGAAGCCCGTGGTAAGGGAGTAGAAGTGGGAGGCAGGGGGAAGGAGAGGCCGTGGTAAGGGAGTAGAAGTGGGAGGAAGGGGAAAGGGAAGGCCGTGGTAAGGGAGTAGAAGTGGGAGGCAGGGGAAAGGAGAGCAGGGGGTTATGTACCCGCGGGATGGCGTTTTAGCGGGGTCGGAGGAGAGGGGCGCCAGAGGAGGAGTCCTCGCCCCCGGGCTCTCCCTCCTCCAGCAGATTGGCTGCTGGCATCTCAATCTCAGTGGCTGGGTGAGTAAAGCACACTCCCCTGCCTCTCTTCATCTCCCTTTCTCTCAATTCCTGTGCTCCATCACTTTTTGTTTCCGTTGAACTTTGAGGATCAGATGATGGTTGGTGTGATTAAGGGGGGCCCAGGGGGTATTCCCCCTTACTGTAAGTGCAAGCTGGTGGTCTTCTGCTTTAAAGTGGCTTTAAAGAGTGCTTTTTCCTTTCAAATATTGTAACTCTTAACTTTTTTTTTTTGGTGTCTGGGGGTTCTTGATCTTGATGTGTGTATGGGAGGTGTGTGTGGGGATGTGTTAATGAGCAGTGTACATTTACTGAAAACAGGAAGTAGCAGCATTGGAAATAATTGTGCTTTTTGCCATTTTGTTTTTAAATCTATAAACAGTTATTTACTAACTCATTTACATTTAAATAGTTATTTCAATATTGCATGGTTATTCCTCAAAATATCACATCTCGTTATCCAGCTGAATAGTATTTCCTAGACAAATAATGACATGATTATGCTCACGTCTAACCATGGAATGTTAAATATAATTGAAATAACCCACAAATTATCATATTCCTCTGTTAATTTTGCAGTCTAATTCAAAATTATAATTGGCTCTTTCAACTGAAAATGTGAGGCGCTGATTGCATTTCAAAAGATGACAGAACTTGGTGTAGCTCTTGTGCTGTGTAGAGACACCTCTTCAACTCAGGTAGGAAAGCTCAAAAGATGTTTACATTTTAACGGGAAAGCATAAACACACACAGCATTCATGTTGCTCTTGTATAAACCTCAAAATTGACGACATTAAAATCAATGTCAGACAATTATTCATCAAAATCACATTGACAAACGTTTTGTGTAAGATATATTGCGGAATGTAAATTTGACAAATGAAAGACTTCGGTATGAAAGATTGAATGAAGAGAGATGGAGAATTAGAGCAAAGGCTTTTTGCCCAGATAACATTTTCTGTTCGGTTTTGTGATCAGCAGCATGCAGCAAAGTGAATAGATGAAGTTTTAAATATACTGACTCGGTCTCTGGGGCAAGATGCTCTGGACTGGGCTGCTTTCCCCACTTTCTGGAATAGCATTTCTGATCGCCTGGCGCCTTCCTAAATTCTTTCATTTTTTCCCAACGAGGCACTGAGATCTTTTAATGTTACTGACAGATACTATTTTAGTGCAAACACGACAGTGAGAGTTGGTTTTGCGTGTAAACAAAAGTATGTAATTAATGCTGTAGAAATGTTGCAGTTTTAACTACAATATGGTGATCTAATTGAATGTTTTACTGCTAACAGTGAGAGGGTAAATGTAGTTACTGGAAACAGAGGTGGGAAATGAGCATCACTTGGAGATTAGAATATTTTTGCCTAGAAGGGGCACTCTGAGGAAGAGGAAGGGGCACTCTGAGGAAGGGGAAGGGGCACTCTGAGGAAGAGGAAGGGGCACTCTGAGGAAGGGGAAGGGGCACTCTGAGGAAGAGGAAGGGGCACTCTGAGGAAGAGGAAGGGGCACTCTGAGGAAGGGGAAGGGGCACTCTGAGGAAGAGGAAGGGGCACTCTGAGGAAGGGGAAGGGGCACTCTGAGGAAGGGGAAGGGGCACTCTGAGGAAGAGGAAGGGGCACTCTGAGGAAGGGGAAGGGGCACTCTGAGGAAGGGGAAGGGGCACTCTGAGGAAGGGGAAGGGGCACTGAGGAAGAGAATGGGGCACTCTGAGGAGGGGGAGGGGCACCCTGAGGAAGGGGAGGGGCATGGGGAAGGGGAAGGGGCACTCTGAGGAAGGGGAAGGGGCACTCTGAGGAAGGGGCACTCTGAGGAAGGGGCACGCTGAGGAAGGGGAAGGGGCACTGAGGAAGGGGAAGGGGAACTCTGAGGAAGGGGAAGGGGCACTCTGAGGAAGGGAAGGGGCACTGAGGAAGAGAATGGGGCACTCTGAGGAAGGGGAAGGGGCACTGAGGAAGGGGAAGGGGCACTCTTGAGGAAGGGGCACTCTGAGGAAGGGGCACTCTGAGGAAGGGGAGAGGCACTGAGGAAGGGAAAGGGGCACTCTGAGGAAGGGGAAGGGGCACTCTGAGGAAGGGGAAGGGGCACTCTGAGGAAGAGGAAAGGGCACACTGAGGAAGAGGAAGGGGCACTCTGAGGAAGGGGAAGGGGCACGCTGAGGAAGGGGAAGGGGCACTCTGAGGAAGAGGAAGGGGCACTCTGAGGAAGAGGAAGGGGAACTCTGAGGAAGAGGAAGGGGCACTGAGGAAGAGAATGGGTCACTCTGAGGAAGGGGAAGGGGCACTCTGAGGAAGGGGAAGGGGCACTGAGGAAGGGGAAGGGGCACTCTGAGGAAGGGGCACTCTGAGGAAGGGGAGAGGCACTGAGGAAGGGAAAGGGGCACTCTGAGGAAGAGGAAGGGGCACTCTGAGGAAGAGGAAGGGGCACTCTGAGGAAGAGAATGGGTCACTCTGAGGAAGGGGAAGGGGCACTCTGAGGAAGGGGAAGGGGCACTGAGGAGGGGGAAGGGGAACTCTGAGGAAGGGGAAGGGGCACTCTGAGGAAGGGGAAGGGGCACTGAGGAAGAGAATGGGGCACTCTGAGGAAGAGGAAGGGGCACTCTGAGGAAGGGGCACTCTGAGGAAGGGGAGAGGCACTGAGGAAGGGAAAGGGGCACTCTGAGGAAGAGGAAGGGGCACTCTGAGGAAGGGGAAGGGGCACTCTGAGGAAGGGGAAGGGGCACTCTGAGGAAGGGGAAGGGGCACTCTGAGGAAGGGGAAGGGGCACGCTGAGGAAGGGGAAGGGGCACTCTGAGGAAGAGGAAGGGGCACTCTGAGGAAGAGGAAGGGGCACTCTGAGGAAGGGGAAGGGGCACTCTGAGGAAGGGGAAGGGGCACTGAGGAAGGGGAAGGGGCACTCTGAGGAGGGGAAGGGGCACTCTGAGGAAGGGGATGGGGCACTCTGAGGAAGGGGCACTCTGAGGAAGGGGAAGGGGCACTGAGGAAGGGGAAGGGGCACTCTGAGGAAGGGGAGGGGCACTGAGGAAGGGGAAGGGGCACTCTGAGGAAGGGGAATGGGCACTCTGAGGAAGGGGGAGGGGAACTCTGAGGAAGAGGAAGGGGCACTCTGAGGAAGGGGAAGGGGCACTCTGAGGAAGGGGAAGGGGCACTCTGAGGAAGGGGCACTCTGAGGAAGGGGAAGGGGAACTCTGAGGAAGAGGAAGGGGCACTGAGGAAGAGAATGGGGCACTCTGAGGAAGGGGAAGGGGCACTCTGAGGAAGGGGAAGGGGCACTCTGAGGAAGGGGAAGGGGCACTGAGGAAGAGAATGGGGCACTCTGAGGAAGGGGAAGGGGCACTCTGAGGAAGGGGAAGGGGCACTCTGAGGAAGGTGCACTCTGAGGAAGGGGAGAGGCACCGAGGAAGGGAAAGGGGCACTCTGAGGAAGGGGAACTCTGAGGTAAGGGGAAGGGGCACTCTGAGGAAGGGGGAAGGGAACTCTGAGGAAGAGGAAGGGGCACTCTGAGGAAGGGGAAGGGGCACTCTGAGGAAGGGGAAGGGGCACTCTGAGGAAGGGGAAGGGGCACTGAGGAAGGGGAAGGGGCACTCTGAGGAAGGGGGGGCACTGAGGAAGGGGAAGGGGCACTCTGAGGAAGGGGAAGGGGCACTCTGAGGAAGGGGGAGGGGAACTCTGAGGAAGAGGAAGGGGCACTCTGAGGAAGAGGAAGGGGCACTCTGAGGAAGGGGAAGGGGCACTCTGAGGAAGAGGAAGGGGCACTCTGAGGAAGGGGAACTCTGAGGAAGGGGAAGGGGAACTCTGAGGAAGGGGAAGGGGCACTCTGAGGAAGGGGTAGGGGAACTCTGAGGAAGAGGAAGGGTCACTCTGAGGAAGGGGAAGGGGCACTCTGAGGAAGGGGAAGGGGCACTCTGAGGAAGAGGAAGGGGCACTCTGGGGAAGGGGAACTCTGAGGAAGAGGAAGGGGCACTGAGGAAGAGAATGGGGCACGCTGAGGAAGGGGAAGGGCACCCTGAGGAAGAGGAAGGGGTACTCTGAGGAAGAGGAAGGGGCACTCTGAGGAAGGGGAAGTGGCACTGAGGAAGGGGAAGGGGCACTCTGAGGAAGGGGAAGGGGCACTCTGAGGAAGGAGGGGCACTGAGGAAGGGGAAGGGGCACTCTGAGGAAGGGGAGGGGAACTCTGAGGAAGAGGAAGGGGCACTCTGAGGAAGAGGAAGGGGCACTCTGAGGAAGGGGAACTCTGAGGAAGGGAAAGGGGCACTCTGAGGAAGGGGAAGGGGCACTCTGAGGAAGGGGAAGGGGCACTCTGAGGAAGGGGAAGGGGCACTCTGAGGAGGGGGAAGGGGCACTCTGAGGAAGGGGAAGGGGCACTGACAAAGAGAATGGGGCACTCTGAGGAAGGGGAAGGGGCACTTTGAGGAAGGGGCACTCTGAGGAAGAGGAAGGGGCACTCTGAGGAAGGGGAAGGGGCACTCTGAGGAAGGGGAAGGGGCACTCTGAGGAAGAGGAAGGGGCACTCTGAGGAAGGGGAAGGGGCACTCTGAGGAAGGGGAAGGGGCACTCTGAGGAAGGGAAGGGGCACTGAGGAAGAGAATGGGGCACTCTGAGGAGGGGGAGGGGCACCTGGGGAAGGGGAAGGGGCACTCTGAGGAAGGGGGAAGGGGCACTCTGAGGAAGGGGCACTCTGAGGAAGGGGCACGCTGAGGAAGGGGAAGGGGCACTGAGGAAGGGGAAGGGGAACTCTGAGGAAGGGGAAGGGGCACTCTGAGGAAGGGGAAGGGGCACTGAGGAAGAGAATGGGGCACTCTGAGGAAGGGGAAGGGGCACTGAGGAAGGGGAAGGGGCACTCTTGAGGAAGGGGCACTCTGAGGAAGGGGCACTCTGAGGAAGGGGAGAGGCACTGAGAAAGGGAAAGGGGCACTCTGAGGAAGGGGAAGGGGCACTCTGAGGAAGGGGAAGGGGCACTCTGAGGAAGAGGAAAGGGCACACTGAGGAAGAGGAAGGGGCACTCTGAGGAAGGGGAAGGGGCACGCTGAGGAAGGGGAAGGGGCACTCTGAGGAAGAGGAAGGGGCACTCTGAGGAAGAGGAAGGGGAACTCTGAGGAAGAGGAAGGGGCACTGAGGAAGAGAATGGGTCACTCTGAGGAAGGGGAAGGGGCACTCTGAGGAAGGGGAAGGGGCACTGAGGAAGGGGAAGGGGCACTCTGAGGAAGGGGCACTCTGAGGAAGGGGAGAGGCACTGAGGAAGGGAAAGGGGCACCTGAGGAAGAGGAAGGGGCACTCTGAGGAAGAGGAAGGGGCACTCTGAGGAAGAGAATGGGTCACTCTGAGGAAGGGGAAGGGGCACTCTGAGGAAGGGGAAGGGGCACTGAGGAGGGGGAAGGGGAACTCTGAGGAAGGGGAAGGGGCACTCTGAGGAAGGGGAAGGGGCACTGAGGAAGAGAATGGGGCACTCTGAGGAAGAGGAAGGGGCACTCTGAGGAAGGGGCACTCTGAGGAAGGGGAGAGGCACTGAGGAAGGGAAAGGGGCACTCTGAGGAAGAGGAAGGGGCACTCTGAGGAAGGGGAAGGGGCACTCTGAGGAAGGGGAAGGGGCACTCTGAGGAAGGGGAAGGGGCACTCTGAGGAAGGGGAAGGGGCACGCTGAGGAAGGGGAAGGGGCACTCTGAGGAAGAGGAAGGGGCACTCTGAGGAAGAGGAAGGGGCACTCTGAGGAAGGGAAGGGGCACTCTGAGGAAGGGGAAGGGGCACTGAGGAAGGGGAAGGGGCACTCTGAGGAGGGGAAGGGGCACTCTGAGGAAGGGGATGGGGCACTCTGAGGAAGGGGCACTCTGAGGAAGGGGAAGGGGCACTGAGGAAGGGGAAGGGGCACTCTGAGGAAGGGGAGGGGCACTGAGGAAGGGGAAGGGCACTCTGAGGAAGGGGAATGGGCACTCTGAGGAAGGGGAGGGGAACTCTGAGGAAGAGGAAGGGCACTCTGAGGAAGGGGAAGGGGCACTCTGAGGAAGGGGAAGGGGCACTCTGAGGAAGAGGAAGGGGCACTCTGAGGAAGGGGAAGGGGAACTCTGAGGAAGAGGAAGGGGCACTGAGGAAGAGAATGGGGCACTCTGAGGAAGGGGAAGGGGCACTCTGAGGAAGGGGAAGGGGCACTCTGAGGAAGGGGAAGGGGCACTGAGGAAGAGAATGGGGCACTCTGAGGAAGGGAAGGGGCACTCTGAGGAAGGTGCACTCTGAGGAAGGGGAGAGGCACCGAGGAAGGGAAAGGGGCACTCTGAGGAAGGGGAACTCTGAGGTAAGGGAAGGGGCACTCTGAGGAAGGGGGAAGGGAACTCTGAGGAAGAGGAAGGGGCACTCTGAGGAAGGGGAAGGGGCACTCTGAGGAAGGGGAAGGGGCACTCTGAGGAAGGGGAAGGGGCACTGAGGAAGGGGAAGGGGCACTCTGAGGAAGGAGGGGCACTGAGGAAGGGGAAGGGGCACTCTGAGGAAGGGGAAGGGGCACTCTGAGGAAGGGGGGGGAACTCTGAGGAAGAGGAAGGGGCACTCTGAGGAAGAGGAAGGGGCACTCTGAGGAAGGGGAAGGGGCACTCTGAGGAAGAGGAAGGGGCACTCTGAGGAAGGGGAACTCTGAGGAAGGGGAAGGGGAACTCTGAGGAAGGGGAAGGGGCACTCTGAGGAAGGGGTAGGGGAACTCTGAGGAAGAGGAAGGGTCACTCTGAGGAAGGGGAAGGGCACTCTGAGGAAGGGGAAGGGGCACTCTGAGGAAGAGGAAGGGGCACTCTGGGGAAGGGGAACTCTGAGGAAGAGGAAGGGGCACTGAGGAAGAGAATGGGGCACGCTGAGGAAGGGGAAGGGGCACCCTGAGGAAGAGGAAGGGGTACTCTGAGGAAGAGGAAGGGGCACTCTGAGGAAGGGGAAGTGGCACTGAGGAAGGGGAAGGGGCACTCTGAGGAAGGGGAAGGGGCACTCTGAGGAAGGGGAGGGGCACTGAGGAAGGGGAAGGGGCACTCTGAGGAAGGGGGAGGGGAACTCTGAGGAAGAGGAAGGGGCACTCTGAGGAAGAGGAAGGGGCACTCTGAGGAAGGGGAACTCTGAGGAAGGGAAAGGGGCACTCTGAGGAAGGGGAAGGGGCACTCTGAGGAAGGGGAAGGGGCACTCTGAGGAAGGGGAAGGGGCACTCTGAGGAGGGGGAAGGGGCACTCTGAGGAAGGGGAAGGAGCACTGACAAAGAGAATGGGGCACTCTGAGGAAGGGGAAGGGGCACTTTGAGGAAGGGGCACTCTGAGGAAGGGGAGAGGCACTGAGGAAGGGAAAGGGGCACTCTGAGGAAGGGGAAGGGGCACTCTGAGGAAGGGGGAGGGGCACTCTGAGAAAGAGGAAGGGGCACTCTGAGGAAGGGGAAGGTGCACTCTGAGGAAGAGGAAGGGGCACTCTGAGGAAGAGGAAGGGGCACTCTGAGGAAGGGGAAGGGGCACTCTGAGGAAGGGGCACTCTGAGGAAGAGGAAGGGGCACTCTGAGGAAGGGGAAGGGGCACTCTGAGGAAGGGGAAGGGGCACTCTGAGGAAGAGGAAGGGGCACTCTGAGGAAGAGGAAGGGGCACTCTGAGGAAGGGGAAGGTGCACTCTGAGGAAGAGGAAGGGGCACTCTGAGGAAGAGGAAGGGGCACTCTGAGGAAGGGGAAGGGGCACGCTGAGGAAGGGGAAGGGGCACTCTGAGGAAGAGGAAGGGGCACTCTGAGGAAGGGGAACTCTGAGGAAGAGGAAGGGGCACTCTGAGGAAGAGGAAAGGGCACTGAGGAAGGGGAAGGGGCACTTTGAGGAAGGGGAGAGGCACTGAGGAAGGGAAAGGGAACTCTGAGGAAGGGGAAGGGGCACTCTGAGGAAGGGGAAGGGGCACTCTGAAGGCAAGGAAGGGGAAGGGGCACTCTGAGGAAGAGGAAGGGGGGAAGAGGGGCACTCTGAGGAAGGGGAAACTCTGAGGAAGGGGAAGGGGCACTGACAAAGAGAATGGGGCACTCTGAGGAAGGGGAAGGGGCACTGAGGAAGAGGAAGGGCACTCTGAGGAAGGAAGGGGCACTGAGGAAGGAAGGGGCACTGAGGAAGGGGGGCACTCTGAGGAAGGGGAAGGGGCACTCTGAGGAAGAGGAAGGGGCACTCTGAGGAAGGGGAAGGGGCACTCTGAGGAAGGGGAAGGGGAACTCTGAGGAAGAGGAAGGGGCACTCTGAGGAAGAGGAGGGGCACTCTGAGGAAGGGAAGGGGCACTCTGAGGAAGGGGAAGGGGCACTCTGAGGAAGAGGAAGGGGCACTCTGAGGAAGGGGTGAGGAAGGGGAAGGGGCACTCTGAGGAAGGGAAGGGGCACTCTGAGGAGGGGAAGGGGCACTCTGAGGAAGGGGAAGGGGCACTCTGAGGAAGGGGAAGGGGCACTCTGAGGAAGAGGAAAGGGCACTCTGATGAAGGGGAACTCTGAGGAAGGGGAAGGGGCACTCTGAGGAGGGGAAGGGGCACTCTGAGGAAGGGGAAGGGGAGGGGAGAATGGGGCACTCTGAGGAAGGGGAAGGGGCACTCTGAGGAAGAGGAAAGGGCAGAAAGGGCACTCTGAGGAAGGGGAAAGGGGAACTGAGGAAGGAAGGGGAAGGGGCACACTGAGGAAGAGGGGGGCACTGAGGGGGCACTCTGAGGAAGGGGAAGGGGCACTGAGGAAGGGAAGGGGCACTCTGAGGAAGGGGAAGGGGCACTCTGAGGAAGGGGAAGGGGCACTGAGGAAGAGAATGGGGCACTCTGAGGAAGGGGAAGGGGCACTGAGGAAGAGGAAGGGGCAGAGGGGAAGGGGCACTCTGAGGAAGGAAGAGGAAAGGGCACTCTGAGGAAGAGGAAGGGGCACTCTGAGGAAGGGGAAGGGGAACTCTGAGGAAGAGGAATGGGGCACTCTGAGGAAGGGGAAGGGGCACTGAGGAAGGGGAAGGGGCACTCTGAGGAAGGGAAGGCACTCTGAGGAAGGGGAAGGGGCACTGAGGAAGAGAACCGAGGAAGGGAAAGGGGCACTCTGAGGAAGGGGAAGGGGCACCCTGAGGAAGAGGAAGGGGCTGAGGAAGGGGAACTCTGAGGAAGAGGAAGGGGCACTCTGAGGAAGGGAAGGGGCACTGAGGAAGGGGAAGGGGCACTCTGAGGAAGGGAAGGGGCACTCTGAGGAAGGGGAACTGAGGAAGGGGAAGGGGCACTCTGAGGAAGGGGAAGGGGCACTCTGAGGAAGAGGAAGGGGCACTCTGGGAAGGGGCAAGGGGGGCACTGAGGAAGGGAAAGGGGCACTCTGAGGAAGGGGAAGGGGCACCTGAGGAAGGGAAGGGGCACTCTGAGGAAGAGGAAGGGGCACTCTGAGGAAGGGGAAGGGGAACTCTGAGGAAGGGGAAGGGGCACTCTGAGGAAGGGGAAGGGGCACTCTGAGGAAGGGGAAGGGGCACTCTGAGGAAGGGAAGGGGCACTCTGAGGAAGGGGAAGGCACTTGAGGAAAGGGGCACTCTGAGGAAGGGGAAGGGGCACTCTGAGGAAGGGAAGGGGCACTCTGAGGAAGGGGAAGGGGGCACTCTGAGGAAGGGGAAGGGCACTCTGAGGAAGGGGAAGGGGCACTCTGAGGAAGGGGGGCACTCTGAGGAAGGGGGCACTCTGAGGAAGGGCACTCTGAGGAAGGGGAAGGGCACTCTGAGGAAGGGAAAGGGGCACTCTGAGGAAGAGGAAGGGGCACTCTGAGGAAGGGGCACTCTGAGGAAGAGGAAGGGGCACTCTGAGGAAGGGGAGGCAAGAAGGAAGGGGCACTCTGAGGAAGGGGAAGGGGCACTGAGGAAGGGGAAGGGGCACTCTGAGGAAGGGGAAGGGGCACTGAGGAAGGGAAAGGGGCACTCTGAGGAAGGGGAAGGAAGGAAGGGAAGGGGCACTCTGAGGAAGGGGAAGGGGCACTCTGAGGAAAGGAAGGGGCACTCTGAGGAAGAGGAAGGGGCACTCTGAGGAAGGGAAGGGGCACTGAGGAAGGGAAAGGGGCACTCTGAGGAAGGGGAAGGGGCACTCTGAGGAAGGGAAGGGGCACTCTGAGGAGGAAGGGGCACTCTGAGGAAGGGGAAGGGGCACTCTGAGGAAGGGGCACTCTGAGGAAGGGGAAGGGGCACTCTGAGGAAGAGGAGGGGCACTCTGAGGAAGGGGAGGGGCACTCTGAGGAAGGGGAAGGGGCACTCTGAGGAAGGGGAAGGGGCACTCTGAGGAAGGGAAGGGGCACTCTGAGGAAGGGAAGGGGCACTCTGAGGAAGGGGAAGGGGCACTCTGAGGAAGAGGAAGGGGCACTCTGAGGAAGGGGAAGGGGCACTCTGAGGAAGAGGAAAGGGCACTCTGAGGAAGAGGAAGGGCACTCTGAGGAAGGGGAAGGGGCACTCTGAGGAAGAGGAAGGGGCACTCTGAGGAAGGGGAAGGGGCACTCTGAGGAAGGAAGGGGAGGGGCACCTGAGGAAGGGAAGGGGCACTCTGAGGAAGGGGCACTCTGAGGAAGGAAGGGGCACTCTGAGGAGGGAAGGGGCACTCTGAGGAAGGGAAGGGGCACTCTGAGGAAGGAAGGGGCACTGAGGAAGGGAGGGGCACTGAGGAAGGGGAAGGGCACTCTGAGGAAGGAAGGGGCACTGAGGAGGGGAACTCTGAGGGGAAAGGGCACTCTGAGGAAGGGGAAGGGGCACTGAGGAGGGGAAAGGGGAAGGGGCACTCTGAGGAAGGGGAAGGGGCACTCTGAGGAAGGGAAGGGGCACTGAGGAAGGGAGGGGCACTCTGAGGAAGGGGAAGGGGCACTCTGAGGAAGGGAAGGGGCACTCTGAGGAAGGGGAACTCTGAGGAAGGGAAAGGGGCACTCTGAGGAAGGGGAAGGGGCACTCTGAGGAAGGGGCACTCTGGGAAAGGAAGGGGCACTCTGAGGAAGGGAAGGGGCACTGAGGAAGGGGAAGGGCACTCTGAGGAAGGGGACTCTGAGGGGGCACTCTGAGGAAGGGAAGGGGCACCTGAGGAAGGGGAAGGGGCACTCTGAGGAAGGGGAGGGGCACTCTGAGGAAGGGGAAGGGCACTCTGAGGAAGGGAAAGGAATGGGGCACTGAGGAAGGGAAGGGCACTCTGAGGAAGGGGCACTCTGAGGAAGGGGAGGGGCACTGAGGAAGGGAAAGGGGCACTCTGAGGAAGGGGAAGGGGCACTCTGAGGAAGGGGAAGGGGCACTCTGAGGAAGAGGAAGGGGCACTCTGAGGAAGGGGAAGGGGCACTCTGAGGAAGAGGGGGCACTCTGAGGAAGAGGAAGGGGCACTCTGAGGAAGGGGAAGGGGCACTCTGAGGAAGGGGAAGGGGCACTCTGAGGAAGGAAGGGGCACTCTGAGGAAGGGGAAGGGGCACTCTGAGGAAGAGGAAGGGGGAAGGGAAGGGGCACTGAGGAAGGGAAGGGGCACTCTGAGGAAGGGGAAGGGGCACTCTGAGGAAGGGGAAGGGGCACTCTGAGGAAGGGAAGGGGCACTCTGAGGAAGAGGAAGGGGCACTCTGAGGAAGAGGAAGGGGCACTCTGGGGAAGGGCACTCTGAGGAAAGGGGCACTCTGAGGAAGGGGAAGGGGCACTCTGAGGAAGGGAAGGGGCACTCTGAGGAAGGGGAAGGGGCACTGGAGAAGGGAGGGAGGAAGGGAAGGGGCACTCTGAGGAAGGGGAAGGGGCACTCTGAGGAAGGGAAGGGGCACTCTGAGGAAGGGAAGGGGCTCTGAGGAAGGGGAAGGGGCACTGAGGAAGGGAAGGGGCACTCTGAGGAAGGGGAAGGCACTCTGAGGAAGGGAAGGGGCACTCTGAGGAGGGAAGGGGCACTCTGAGGAAGGGAAGGGGCACTCTGAGGAAGGGGAAGGGGCACTCTGAGGAAGGAAGGGGCACTCTGAGGAAGGGAAGGCACTCTGAGGAGGGGAAGGCACTGAGGAAGGGAAGGGCACTCTGAGGAAGGGGAAGGGGCACTCTGAGGAAAGGGGCACTCTGAGGAAGGGAAGGGGCACTCTGAGGAGGGGAAGGGGAGGAAGGGGCACTCTGAGGAAGGGGAAGGGGCACTCTGAGGAAGGGGAAGGGGCACTCTGAGGAAGGGGGGCACTCTGAGGAAAGACTCTGAGGAAGGGAAGGGGCACTCTGAGGAAGGGGAAGGGGCACTCTGAGGGAAGAGGAAGGGGCTGAGGAAGAGGACTCTGAGGGGAAGGGGAGAAAGGGGCACTCTGAGGGAAGGGGCACTCTGAGGAAGGGAAGGGGCACTCTGAGGAAGGGGAAGGGGCACTCTGAGAAGGGGAAGGGGCACTCTGAGGAAGGGAAGGGGCACTCTGAGGAAGGAAAGGGGCACTCTGAGGAAGAGGAAGGGGCACTCTGAGGAAGAGGAAGGGGGACTCTGAGGAAGAGGAAGGGGCACTCTGAGGAAGGGAAGTGGCACTGGAGAAGGGAAGGGGCACTCTGAGGAAGGGGAAGGGGGCACTTGAGAAGGGGAGGGCACTGAGGAAGGGGAAGGGGCACTCTGAGGAAGAGGAAGGGGCACTCTGAGGAAGGGGAACTCTGAGGAAGGGAGGAAGAAGGAAGGGGCACTCTGAGGAAGGGGAAGGGGCACTCTGAGGAGGGGAAGGGGCACTCTGAGGAAGGGGAAGCACTGACAAAGAGAATGGGGCACTCTGAGGAAGGGGAAGGGGCACTCTGGAGGAAGGAGGCACTGAGGAAGGGGCACTCTGAGGAAGGGAAGGGGCACTCTGAGGAAGGGAAGGGGCACTCTGAGGAAGAGGAAGGGGCACTCTGAGGAAGGGGAAGGGGCACTCTGAGGAAGGGGAAGGGGCACTCTGAGGAAGAGGAAGGGGCACTCTGAGGAAGGGGAAGGGGCACTCTGAGGAAGGGCAAGGAAGGGGCACTCTGAGGAAGGAGGAAGAAGGGACTCTGAGGAAGGGGAAGGGGCACTCTGAGGAAGGGGAAGGGGCACTCTGAGGAAGAGGAAGGGGCACTCTGAGGAAGGAAGGGGCACTGAGGAAGAGGAAGGGGCACTCTGAGGAAGAGGAAGCACTCTGAAGAGGAAAGGGAAGGGGCACTCTGAGGAAGGGGAAGGGGCACTGAGGAAGGGGAAGGGGCACTCTGAGGAAGGGGAAGGGGCACTCTGAGGAAGGGGAAGGGGCACTCTGAGGAAGGGGAAGGGGCACTCTGAGGAAGGGGAAGGGGCACTCTGAGGAAGGGAAGGCACTGAGGAAGGGAAGGGGCACTCTGAGGAAGGGGAAGGGGCACTCTGAGGAAGGAGGGGCACTCTGAGGAAGGGGAGGGGCACTCTGAGGAAGAGGGGCACTCTGAGGAAGGGGAAGGGGCACTCTGAAGGGAAGGGGCACTCTGAGGAAGGGAAGGGGCACTCTGAGGAAGGGGGAAGAGGAAGGGGCACTCTGAGGAAGGGAAGGGGCACTCTGAGGAAGGGGAAGGGGCACTGAGGAAAGAGGAAGGGGGCACTGAGGAAGGGAAGGGGCACTCTGAGGAAGGGGAACTCTGAGGAAGGGGGGCACTCTGAGGAAGAGGAAGGGGCACTGAGGAAGGGGAAGGGGCACTCTGAGGAAGGGGAGGGGCACTCTGAAGGAAGGGGCACTAAGGAAGGGAAGGGGCACTCTGAGGAAGGGGAAGGGGCACTCTGAGGAAGGAAGGGGCACTCTGAGGAAGGGGCACTCTGAGGAAGGGAAGGGGCACTCTGAGGAAGGGAAGGGGCATCTCTCCCGTCTGAGGAAGGGGCTGGGGCACCTGAGGAAGGGAAGGGGCACTCTGAAGAGGAACAAACGAGCTGTGAGGGGAAGGGGCACCTGAGGAAGGGGAAGGGGCACTCTGAGGAAGGGGAAGGGGCTCCCTGAGGAAGGAAGCCCAGTCAAACTGCACTCTGAGGAAGGGGAGAGCTCCGGGCACCTGAAACCCCAGGAAGATAGGAAGGGGCAATTGTAAAGTGGCTGTTCCACTGGATGGTGAAGGTGAAACACCAATTTGTAAGGGGAAGGGGCACTCTGTAATGTAAATGTGAGGGCACTCTGAGGAAGGAAGGGGCACTCTGAGGAAGGAGGGGAACTCTGAGGAAGAGGAAGGGGCACTCTGAGGAAGGGGAAGGGGAAGGGGCACTCTGAGGAAGGAAGGGGCACTCTGAGGAAGGGGAAGGGGAAGGGAAGGGGCACTCTGAGGAAGGGGAAGGGGCACTCTGAGGAAGGGAAGGGGCACTCTGAGGAAGAGGAAGGGGCACTCTGAGGAAGGAAGGGGCACTCTGAGGAAGGAAGGGGCACTCTGAGGAAGGGGAAGGGGAACTGAGGAAGGGGAAGGGGCACTCTGAGGAAGGGGAAGGGGCACTCTGAGGAAGGGAAGGGCACTCTGAGAAGGGGCAAGGAAGGGGCACCTGAGGAGGAAGGGGAAGGGGGGGAAGGGGCACTCTGAGGAGGAGGGGCACTGAGGAAGGGGAAGGGGCACTCTGAGGAAGGGGAGGGGCACTCTGAGGAAGAGGAAGGGGCACTCTGGAGGAGGAAGGGGAGGGGCACTCTGAGGAAGAGGAAGGGGCACTCTGAGGAAGGGGAAGGGGCACTCTGACTCTGAGGAAGGGAAGGGGCACTGAGGAAGCAGGAAGGGGCACTCTGAGGAAGGGGAAGGGGGCACTCTGAGGAGGAAGAGGAAGGGGCACTCTGAGGAAGGGGAGGGGCACTCTGAGGAAGGGAAGGGGCACTCTGAGGGAGGGGCAGGGGAAAGGGGCACTCTGAGGAAGGGAAGGGGCACTCTGAGGAAGGGGAAGGGCACTCTGAGGAAGGGAAGGGGCACCTGAGGGAAGGGGAAGGGGCACTCTGAGGAAGGGGAAGGGGCACTCTGAGGAAGGGAAGGGGCACTCTGAGGAAGGGGAGGGGCACTGAGGAAGGGAAAGGGCACTCTGAGGAAGGGGAAGGGCACTGAGGAAGGGGAGGGGCACTCTGAGGAAGGGGAAGGGGCACTCTGAGGAAGGGAAGGGGCACTCTGAGGAAGGGGCACTCTGAGGAGGAAGGAAGGGGCACTCTGGGAAGGGGAGGGGCACTGAGGAAGGGAAAGGGGCACTCTGAGGAAGGGGAGGGCACTCTGAGGAAGAGGAAGGGGCACTCTGAGGAGAGGGGCACTCTGGGGGGCACCTGAGGAAGGGGAAGGGGCACTCTGAGGAAGGAAGGGGCACTCTGAGAAGGGAAGGGGCACTGAGGAAGGGGAAGGCACTCTGAGGAAGAGGAAGGGGCACTCTGAGGAATGAAGGGGAAGGGGCACTCTGAGGAAGGGGAAGGGGCACTCTGAGGAAGGGGAAGGCACTGAGGAAGGGGAAGGGGCACTCTGAGGAAGAGGAAGGGGCACTCTGAGGAAGAGGAAGGGAAGGGGCACTCTGAGGAAGGGGAAGGGCACTCTGAGGAAGGGAAGGGGCACCTGAGGAAGGAAGGGGCACTCTGAGGAAGGGGAAGGGGCACTCTGAGGAAGGGGAAGGGGCACTCTGAGGAAGAGGAAGGGGCACTCTGGGAAGGAAGGGCACTCTGAGGAAGGGAAGGGGCACTCTGAGGAAGGGGAAGGGGCACTGAGGAAGGGCACTCTGAGGAAGGGGAAGGGGCACTCTGAGGAAGGGGAAGGGGCACTCTGAGGAAGGGGAAGGGGCACTCTGAGGAAGGGGAAGGGGCACTCTGAGGAAGGGGAAGGGGCACTCTGAGGAAGGGGAAGGGGCACTCTGAGGAAGGGGAAGGGGCACTCTGAGGAAAGGGCACTAAGGAAGGGAAGGGGCACTCTGAGGAAGAGATAATGGGGCAAGGAAGGGAAGGGGCACTCTGAGGAAGGGGAAGGGGCACTCTGAGGAAGAGGAAGGGGCACTCTGAGGAAGGGGAAGGGGCACTGAGGAAGGGGAGGGGCACTCTGAGGAAGGAAGCACTAAGGAAGGGGCTGAGGAAGATAATGGGGCACTAGGAAGGAAGGGGCACTCTGAGGAATATAATGGGGCACTAAGGAAGGGGGGGCACTCTGAGGAAGGGGAAGGGGCACTCTGAGGAAGGAAGGGGCACTCTGAGGAAGAGGAAGGGGGCACTCTGAGGAAGAGGAAGGGGCACTCTGAGGAAGAGGAAGGGGCACTCTGAGGAAGGGAAGGGGCACTCTGAGGAAGGGGAAGGGGAACTCTGAGGAAGGGGAAGGGGCACTCTGAGGAAGAGGAAGGGGCACTCTGAGGAAGAGGAATGGGGCACTCTGAGGAAGAGGGAAGGGGCACTCTGAGGAAGGGGAAGGGGCACTCTGAGGAAGGGGAAGGGGCACTGAGGAAGAGAATGGGGCACTCTGAGGAAGAGGAAGGGGCACTGAGGAAGGGGAAGGGGCACTCTGAGGAAGGGGAAGGGGCACTCTGAAGGGGAAGCACTGGAAGAGAAAGGGGCACTCAGAGGAAGGGGAAGGGGCACTCTGAGGAAGGGGAAGGGGCACTCTGAGGAAGAGGAAGGGGCACTCTGAGGAAGGGGAGGAAGGGGAAGGGGCACTCTGAGGAAGGGGGGGTCACTCTGAGGAAGAGGAAGGGAGGGGCACTCTGAGGAAGGGGAACTCTGAGGGGAACTCTGAGGAAGGGGACGGGGCACTCTGAGGAAGGGGAAGGGGCACTCTGAGGAAGGGAAGGGGCACTCTGAGGAAGGGGAAGGGCACTGAGGAAGGGGAAGGGGCACTGAGGAAGGGGAAGGGGCACTCTGAGGAAGGGGAACTCTGAGGAAGAGGAAGGGGCACTGAGGAAGGGGAAGGAGGACTCTGAGGAAGGGGAAGGGGCACTCTGAGGAAGGGGGAGGGGCACTCTGAGGAAGAGGAAGGGGCACTCTGAGGAAGGGGAACTCTGAGGAAGGGGGAGGAGCACTCTGAGGAAGAGGAAGGGGCACTCTGAGGAAGAGGAAGGGCACTCTGGGGAAGGGGAAGGGGCACTCTGAGGAAGGGGAAGGGGCACTCTGAGGAAGGGGAAGGGGCACTCTGAGGAAGGGGAAGGGGCACTAAGGAAGAGAATGGGGCACTAAGAGGAAGGGGAAGGGGCACTCTGAGGAAGAGGAAGGGGCACTCTGAGGAAGGGGAAGGGGCACTCTGAGGAAGGGAAGGGGCACTCTGAGGAAGGGGAACTCAGAGTCATCTCCCGTCTGGATTACTGCAACTCGCTGTTGGCTGGGCTCCCTGCCTGTGCCATTAAACCCCTACAACTCATCCAGAACGCCGCAGCCCGTCTGGTGTTCAACCTTCCCAAGTTCTCTCACGTCACCCCGCTCCTCCGCTCTCTCCACTGGCTTCCAGTTGAAGCTCGCATCCGCTACAAGACCATGGTGCTTGCCTACGGAGCTGTGAGGGGAACGGCACCTCACTACCTCCAGGCTCTGATCAGGCCCTACACCCAAACAAGGGCACTGCGTTCATCCACCTCTGGCCTGCTCGCCTCCCTACCACTGAGGAAGTACAGTTCCCGCTCAGCCCAGTCAAAACTGTTCGCTGCTCTGGCCCCCCAATGGTGGAACAAACTCCCTCACGACGCCAGGACAGCGGAGTCAATCACCACCTTCCGGAGACACCTGAAACCCCACCTCTTTAAGGAATACCTAGGATAGGATAAAGTAATCCTTCTCCCCTCCCCCCTTAAAAGACCTAGATGCACTATTGTAAAGTGGCTGTTCCACTGGATGTCATAAGGTGAAAGCACCAATTTGTAAGTCGCTCTGGATAAGAGCGTCTGCTAAATGACTTAAATGTAAATGTAATGTAAATGTGAGGAAGGGGTAGGGGCACTCTGAGGAAGGGGAAGGGGCACTCTGAGGAAGGGGAAGGGGAACTCTGAGGAAGGGGAAGGGGCACTCTGAGGAAGGGGAAGGGGCACTCTGAGGAAGGGGAAGGGGAACTCTGAGGAAGGGGAAGGGGCACTCTGAGGAAGGGGAAGGGGCACTCTGAGGAAGGGGAAGGGGCACTCTGAGGAAGAGGAAGGGGCACTCTGAGGAAGGGGAAGGGGCACTCTGAGGAAGGGGAAGGAGGCACTCTGAGGAAGGGGAAGGGGCACTCTGAGGAAGGGAAGGGGCACTCTGAGGAAGGGGCACTCTGAGGAAGGAAACTCTGAGGAAGGGGGAGGGGCACTCTGAGGAAGAGGAAGGGGCACTCTGAGGAAGAGGAAGGGGCACTCTGGGGAAGGGGAAGGGCACTCTGAGGAAGGGGAAGGGGCACTCTGAGGAAGAGGAAGGGGCACTCTGAGGAAGAGGAAGGGGCACTCTGAGGAAGGGGAAGGGGCACTCTGAGGAAGAGGAAGGGGCACTCTGAGGAAGGGGCACTGAGGAAGAGAATGGGGCACTCTGAGGAAGGGAAGGGGCACTCTGAGGAAGGGAAGGGGCACTGAGGAAGAGAATGGGGCACTCTGAGGAAGAGGAAGGGGCACTCTGAGGAAGGGGAAGGGGCACTCTGAGGAAGGGGAAGGGGCACTAAGAGGAAGGGGCACTCTGAGGAAGGGGAAGGGGCACTCTGAGGAAGAGGAAGGGGCACTCTGAGGAAGGGGAAGGGGCACTCTGAGGAAGGGGCACTCTGAGGAAGGGGAAGGGGCACTCTGAGGAAGGGAAGGGGCACTCTGAGGAAGGGGTAGGGGCACTCTGAGGAAGGGGAAGGGGCACTCTGAGGAAGGGGAAGGGGCACTCTGAGGAAGGGGAAGGGGCACTCTGAGGAAGAGGAAGGGGCACTCTGAGGAAGGGGAAGGGGCACTCTGAGGAGGGGAAGGGGCACTCTGAGGAAGGGGAAGGGGCACTCTGAGGAAGGGAAGGGGCACTCTGAGGAAGGGGAAGGGGCACTCTAAGGAAGGGGAAGGGGCACTCTGAGGAAGAGAATAGGGCACTAAGGAAGGGAAGGGGCACTCTGAGGAAGATAATGGGGCACTAAGGAAGTGGAAGGGGAACTCTGAGGAAGATAATGGGGCATTAAGGAAGGGGTAGGGGCACTCTGAGGAAGATAATGGGGCACTAAGGAAGGGGAAGGGGCACTCTGAGGAGGATAATGGGGCACTCTGAGGAAGATAATGGGGCACTAAGGAAGGGAAGGGGCACTCTGAGGAAGATAATGGGGCACTAAGGAAGGGGAAGGGGCACTCTGAGGAATATAATGGGGCACTAAGGAAGGGGAAGGGGAACTCTGAGGAAGGGGAAGGGGCACTCTGAGGAAGGGAAGGGGCACTCTGAGGAAGAGGCAGGGGCACTCTGAGGAAGAGGAAGGGGCACTCTGAGGAAGAGGAAGGGGCACTCTGAGGAAGGGAAGGGGCACTCTGAGGAAGGGGAAGGGGAACTCTGAGGAAGGGGAAGGGGCACTCTGAGGAAGAGGAAGGGGCACTCTGAGGAAGAGGAAGGGGCACTCTGAGGAAGGGGCACTGAGGAAGAGAATGGGGCACTCTGAGGAAGGGGAAGGGGCACTCTGAGGAAGGGGAAGGGGCACTGAGGAAGAGAATGGGGCACTCTGAGGAAGAGGAAGGGGCACTCTGAGGAAGGGGAAGGGGCACTCTGAGGAAGGGGAAGGGGCGCTCTGAGGAAGGGAAGGGGCACTGAGGAAGAGAATGGGGCACTCAGAGGAAGGGGAAGGGGCACTCAGAGGAAGGGGAAGGGGCACTCTGAGGAAGAGGAAGGGGCACTCTGAGGAAGAGGAAGGGGCACTCTGAGGAAGGGGAAGGGGCACTCTGAGGAAGAGGCACTCTGAGGAAGGGGAAGGGGCACTCTGAGGAAGGGAGGGGCACTCTGAGGAAGGGGAACTCTGAGGAAGGGGTAGGGGCACTCTGAGGAAGGGAAGGGGCACTCTGAGGAAGGGGAAGGGGCACTCTGAGGAAGGGGAAGGGGCACTCTGAGGAAGAGGAAGGGGCACTCTGAGGAAGGGGAAGGGGGCACTCTGAGGAAGGAAGGGGCACTCTGAGGAAGGGGAAGGGGCACTCTGAGGAAGGGGAAGGGGCACTCTAAGGAAGGGGAAGGGGAACTCTGAGGAAGAGAATAGGGCACTAAGGAAGGGGAAGGGGCACTCTGAGGAAGATAATGGGGCATTAAGGAAGGGGAAGGGGCACTCTGAGGAAGGGAAGGGGCACTCTGAGGAAGGGGAAGGGGCACTCTGAGGAAGGGGAAGGGGCACTCTAAGGAAGGAAGGGGCACTCTGAGGAAGAGAAGGGGCACTAAGGAAGGAAGGGGCACTCTGAGGAAAGAATAATGGGGCACTAAGGAAGGGGAAGGGGAACTCTGAGGAAGATAATGGGGCACTAAGGAAGGGAAGGGGCACTCTGAGGAAGATAATGGGGCACTAAGGAAGGGGAAGGGGAACTCTGAGGAAGATAATGGGGCACTAAGGAAGGGAAGGGGCACTCTGAGGAGGATAATGGGGCACTCTGAGGAAGATAATGGGGCACTAATGAAGGGGAAGGGGCACTCTGAGGAAGATAATGGGGCACTAAGGAAGGGGAAGGGGCACTCTGAGGAAGATAATGGGGCACTAAGGAAGGGGGGGGCACTCCGAGGAGGATAATGGGGCACTTATGAAGGGGAAGGGGCACTCTGAGGAAGATAATGGGGCACTCTGAGGAAGATAATGGGGCACTAAGGAAGGGGAAGGGGCACTCTGAGGAAGATAATGGGGCACTAAGGAAGGGGAAGGGGGACTCTGAGGAAGATAATGGGGCACTAAGGAAGTGGAAGGGGCACTCTGAGGAAGGGGAAGGGGCACTCTGAGGAAGTGGAAGGGGCCCTGAGGAAGATAATGGGGCACTAAGGACGGGAAGGGGCACTCTGAGGAAGATAATGGGGCACTAAGGAAGGGGAAGGGGCACTCTGAGGAAGATAATGGGGCACTAAGGAAGGGGAAGGGGCACTCTGAGGAAGTGGAAGGGGCACTCTAAGGAAGGGGAAGGGGCACTCTGAGGAAGGGGAAGGGGCACTCTGAGGAAGATAATGGGGCACTGAGGAAGAGAATGGGGCACTCTGAGGAAGAGGAAGGGGCACTCTGAGGAAGGGGAAGGGGCAGTCTGAGGAAGAGGAAGGGGCACTCTGAGGAAGGGAAGGGGCACTCTGAGGAAGGGGAAGGGGCACTCTGAGGAAGGGAAGGGGCACTCTGAGGAAGGGGTAGGGGCACTCTGAGGAAGAGGAAGGGGCACTCTGAGGAATGGGAAGGGGAACTCTGAGGAAGGGGGAAGGGGCACTCTGAGGAAGGGGAAGGGGAAGGGGCACTCTAAGGAAGGGGAAGGGGCACTCTGAGGAAGAGAATAGGGCACTAAGGAAGGGGAAGGGGCACTCTGAGGAAGATAATGGGGCACTAAGGAAGGGGAAGGGGCACTCTGAGGAAGATAATGGGGCACTAAGGAAGGGGAAGGGAAACTCTGAGGAAGATAATGGGGCATTAAGGAAGGGGAGGGGGACTCTGAGGAAGATAATGGGGCACTAAGGAAGGGGAAGGGGCACTCTGAGGAAGATAATGGGGCACTAAGGAAGGGGAAGGGGCACTCTGAGGAGGATAATGGGGCACTCTGAGGAATATAATGGGGCACTAAGGAAGGGGAAGGGGCACTCTGAGGAAGATAATGGGGCACTAAGGAAGGGGGAGGGGCACTCCGAGGAAGATAATGGGGAACTAAGGAAGTGGAAGGGGCACTCTGAGGAGGATAATGGGGCACTTAGGAAGGGGAAGGGGCACTCTGAGGAAGATAATGGGGCACTAAGGAAGGGGAAGGGGCACTCTGAGGAAGATAATGGGGCACTAAGGAAGGGGAAGGGGCACTCTGAGGAAGGGGAAGGGGCACTCTGAGGAAGTGGAAGGGGCCCTGAGGAAGATAATGGGGCACTAAGGACGGGGAAGGGGCACTCTGAGGAAGATAATGGGGCACTAAGGAAGGGGAAGGGGCACTCTGAGGAAGATAATGGGGCACTAAGGAAGGGAAGGGGCACTCTGAGGAAGTGGAAGGGGCACTCTAAGGAAGGGGAAGGGGCACTCTGAGGAAGGGGAAGGGGCACTAAGGAAGGAAGGGGCACTCTGAGGAAGGGAAGGGGCACTCTGAGGAAGGGGAAGGGGCACTCTGAGGAAGATAATGGGGCACTAAGGAAGTGGAAGGGGCACTCTGAGGAACGGGAAGGGGCACTCTGAGGAAGGGGAAGGGGCACTCTGAGGAAGAGGAAGGGGCACTCTGAGGAAGGGGAAGGGGCACTCTGAGGAAGTGGAAGGGGCACTCTGAGGAAGATAATGGTGCACTAAGGAAGGGGAAGGGGCACTCTGAGGAAGGGGAAGGGGCACTCTGAGGAAGATAATGGGGCACTAAGGAAGGGGAAGGGGCACTCTGAGGAAGATAATGGGGCACTAAGGAAGGGGAAGGGGAACTCTGAGGAAGATAATGGGGCACTAAGGAAGGGGAAGGGGCACTCTGAGGAAGTGGAAGGGGCACTCTAAGGAAGGGGAAGGGGCACTCTGAGGAAGGGGAAGGGGCACTAAGGAAGGGGAAGGGGCACTCTGAGGAAGGGGAAGGGGCAGTCTGAGGAAGATAATGGGGCACTAAGGAAGTGGAAGGGGCACTCTGAGGAACGGGAAGGGGCACTCTGAGGAAGGGGCACTCTGAGGAAGAGGAAGGGGCACTCTGAGGAAGGGGAAGGGGCACTCTGAGGAAGGGGAAGGGGCACTCTGAGGAAGTGGAAGGGGCACTCTGAGGAAGATAATGGTGCACTAAGGAAGGGGAAGGGGCACTCTGAGGAAGGGAAGGGGCACTCTGAGGAAGATAATGGGGCACTAAGGAAGGGGAAGGGGCACTCTGAGGAAGGGGAAGGGGCAGTCTGAGGAAGATAATGGGGCACTAAGGAAGTGGAAGGGGCACTCTGAGGAACGGGAAGGGGCACTCTGAGGAAGGGGCACTCTGAGGAAGAGGAAGGGGCACTCTGAGGAAGGGGAAGGGGCACTCTGAGGAAGGGGAAGGGGCACTCTGAGGAAGTGGAAGGGGCACTCTGAGGAAGATAATGGTGCACTAAGGAAGGGGAAGGGGCACTCTGAGGAAGGGGAAGGGGCACTCTGAGGAAGATAATGGGGCACTAAGGAAGGGGAAGGGGCACTCTGAGGAAGATAATGGGGCACTAAGGAAGGGGAAGGGGCACTCTGAGGGAGATAATGGGGCACTAAGGAAGGGGAAGGGGCACTCTGAGGAAGGGGAAGGGCCACTCTGAGGAAATGGAAGGGGCACTGAGGAAGATAAGGGTGCACTCTGAGGAAGGGGAAGGGGCACTCTGAGGAAAACTTGAATGTTTTATGAAAATAGATCCTGTCTTGTAAATAACAGTTATTGTGGACAATAATTTCATGTTGCCATGGTAATGACATCAGCTTTGTGTGTTGCTTTTTCGCGCTTATCAAAGTCCACAGACACACACACTCCAAGCATTCCCTCTTTCTCTTTCTCTCCCTACCTCCCACTCCCCTTGTACAGTTTGTGTTTTCTGCAAACTGGCACGTTTTGGGAGCGGTTCAGGGCCTTGGCAGCCGCTTCTGTTTGCTCTGGAATTTGTGGGCCTGCGAGTACCCCTATCCATCACTACGCTGTCAGCCCCCCCAACTTCTCCTCCCTGGCTCATCCCCACTACAGCTCATTACAGCCCGCAAGCCATTGTGACAACTCATCATATCATGACACAAAGGACGGAGAGACGCGCTAGGCCCCCCAGGGGCCACAAGGTCGCCACCTTCACATTTAGTCTTCAAATTGCCCTGCAAGGTGCCACCAAGCGGATATGCAAGGCCAACAGCTTTTCTCTGTCCTGCTTTTTCTCTCCAGGGCCTCTTTCTCTCTTTCCTTCTGTCTCTCACAGGGCCCCTCTTTCTCTCTGTCCTCCTCCTGTCCCTTTCCTTCTGTCTCTCACAGGGCCCCTTTCTCTCTGTCCTCCTCCTGTCCCTTTCCTTCTGTCTCTCACAGGGCCCCTCTCTCTCTTTCTCTCTGTCCTCCTCCTGTCCCTTTCCTTCTGACTCTCACAGGGCCCCTCTCTCTCTTTCTCTCTGTCCTCCTCCTGTCCCTTTCCTTCTGTCTCTCACAGGGCCCCTCTCTCTCTTTCTCTCTGTCCTCCTCCTGTCCCTTTCCTTCTGTCTCTCACAGGGCCCCTCTCTCTCTTTCTCTCTGTCCTCCTCCTGTCCCTTTCCTTCTGTCTCTCACAGGGCCCCTCTCTCTCTTTCTCTCTGTCCTCCTCCTGTCCCTTTCCTTCTGTCTCTCACAGGGCCTCTTTCTCTCTGTCCTCCTCCTGTCCCTTTCCTTCTGTCTCTCACGGGGCCCCTCTCTCTTTTTCTCTGTCCTCCTCCTGTCCCTTTCCTTCTGTCTCTCACAGGGCCCCTCTCTCTCTTTCTCTCTGTCCCCCTCCTGTCCCTTTCCTTCTGTCTCTCACAGGGTCCCTCTTGTAACTGTCTTTCCCACATATGTGTGGTGAAGTCCCCGGCAGGCCGTCATTGAAAATAAGAATGTGTTCTTAACTGACTTGCCTAGTTAAATAAAGGTTAAATAAATAAAAATGTTTGTTTTTTTATAATAAAAAAGACTGTTTGATTAGCCTAGTTTCCTCTTATTTATTTAAAGAAGTTTGTAACTAGACTAATTGATAAGCAATACATCATTAAAACATAGTTACTGACTCATACGTACCATTTGAACGTCAAATACCACTTGATATTTTCAGATCCAAATCCATGGTCAGTTGAACCATAGAGCACAAGGCAGTAAATCAAATCAAATGTATTTATATAGCCCTTCGTACATCAGCTGATGTCTCAAAGTGCTGTACAGAAACCCAGCCCAAAACCCCAAACAGCAAGCAATGCAGGTGTAGAAGCACGGTGGCTAGGAAAAACTCCCTAAAAAGGCCAAAACCTA
>NC_088418.1:20729866-20864866 GCF_034236695.1 Oncorhynchus nerka
AATAAACATGATGACCTAATAGGGTAACTTACTTTCAGTATGTTGTACAGTGGTAAGTAATGCTTTGAAAGGTGTCTGGTTGTTTTGTTAGCGTTTTGGGGTCATAGTGGTCTCTTATTATGATTGTCCTCACAAAGGAGCAATAATAACGACCCTGCTGCTGTTTAATGCGCCAGTTAATGGCCTTGCTTAATTGAGCTTAGTGTTAAATGAATGAACAAGCTATATTAAGGCCTCAGCACTGGATAGCAACGGAAAGCAACATTCGGAATGCTTTCCTCTGAGTAGTGTATCAGTCAGAGCCATTATGTCTATAGAACTAGGTCCTACAGCAGCCTGTTTGGAACCCTTCTCAGCATCAAATGCGTAACTAACGATCTATAACTTGTGATTACATTTTTTTATTTTTTTTATTTTTTTACTCGAATCCTAATTGTTCACAATTAGTTCGCCATCCTTTTTTTGAGACCAGTGAGGGTTTTTCTACTTTCTGGATGCACAAAGTATTCTTTAGGTACCTGTCACTGAACAACGTCTGCTTTCCACATATCCGGCTCCGCCTTGTTGCTTTGGGTGTGACACACCCCGGCAACATACAGGCTGTGGATGGATTCATGCGGCCAGGTTTCTGCAGAACTCTTTATCTGGGTCCACTGTGGCCTTATCGGCACCACCCAAAAACTGCTGCAACCGACATGCAGGCCAGGCAGGCCCCCACTGTGAGAGAACGCACCGAAGACAATAAACTAGACAGCTATGCTGTCTGCCAGGGGAATTCAAACACTTCCTTGTCGCTGTTGTTGTTGTTGTTGTTCCTTTAACGCTCAACACCGGAAAAATGGAAAAGCCATCATTTCTTTTGCTTTCTCTATTTCTCCTTTTTTTCTGGTCTTGAGCGAGTTCTTTTCTCGCCAGACCTTTGGAGACCTAATGTTTTGGGTGGCTTGTGTGCGTGTTTTCTTTGCCCGTCAGCTGCCACAGGAAGTGAAAGCGACATTGGCAAACGTGTGATCGTTTCGCCCTCTGTGCGAGCTGTCCTTATGTCGGACGTCTGTCACTGTTCGTCTTTGTCAAACATGAAGAGGAGTAGTGGGACATAAACACTTGTGCTAAAGAGAAGCAGGAGACCAAGGGCCCCTCTGTTTATAAGACCTACTTCATAATGGCATAGGCATGTCATAACAGGTGTCATAGACAAGTCATAAGAGCCGGTGTCAGTTGAAGACAGCTAGGCTAATACAACATGTAACACAGTACATTGGGTAAGCCGACAAAGCTATGAAACAAGCTGGTCATGAATAACACGAAGAGACGGTTGTAACATCACTTCATTCATGCTTACGACAGTCAGATAACTTGCTGGGTCAGACCCGGTTCATTTTAGAGTTAAGCTCTACCTGCAGCCCTCTAAAGGAACAGATGTCAATTTTCATCTGTATGAGACTGTACACATCGTTTGTTATGTTAGCTTCTAAACCTCAATTATCACACGTTGTTAATCCTCTCATTCAATAGGAGACTAATGTGACAGGATCATGTTGGGGTAGTCGTCCCCCCCCCCCCCCTCTTTCTTTCTCTCGGTCTCTCTCAACATGTTATGCCACCGTACCGCCTGACTCGGAACAGCTTTGATCAGGACGTGTGATTTAGTACTGCGAACATGCGGGCGCAACCGCACCTCCTCCTCCCTACCCACCCAGCTTCCAGTGATGTTGACATTGTTCAATTATGAAACTCACAAAGGATTAATTTAACACTGACTTTTATTTTGGTTGTGTGTGGGGGGGGGGCTGCGATGTTGGAAACAATTTGATAACTGTTTGCCCCTCTACCCTTTCTCTCTCTTTCTCTCCAGGAATTCCAAGGCCTCCACAACACCCAGACATATCTCCCTATTACCCTCTCTCACCTGGTGCTGTAGGCCAGATCCCCCATCCGCTAGGGTGGTTAGTACCACAGTAAGCAACCTTTTATTACTCTCCTTAATGACCCTTCCCTTAATTGTACGTAGTTCTGTCCTTGTTCTGTTCTTGTCTATTGATGTTCTGTATTCTGTCATGTTTCCTGTTTTGTGTTGGACCCCAGGAAGTGTAGCTGCTGCTTTTGCCACCGCTAATGGGGATCCTAATAAAATACCAAACACCTGTCATTAAGCATGTTGTACTACTCCAAGCATGTTGTACTACTCCAAGCATGTTGTACTACTCCAAGCATGTTGTACTACTCCAAGCATGTTGTACTACTCCAAACATGTTGTACTACTCCAAGCATGTTGTACTACTCCAAGCATGTTGTACTACTCCAAGCATGCGCTGGTGCTGTTTGTGTGCCTAGATGTAGATTAAGAGCATTGAGTTCTGTAGTACATTGCATTGTAAAATCAGCATCTCTAATGTAAAAGATATAGCGTAAAATAGTTCTCGGTCAGAGGCCATGTCTTCGGGTTTGTTGTGTATGCTAATATAGCTTGGTTTCAGTATTTTCCAGACTGGTAACATCATAAGCAGAGTGCATAGGGAAAGCTCTGTATCCACTTATCTCAAACGGGGTCCTCTCAATTTTGATCAGGCACTGATTTGACTCCTAGCTGACCACATTGCAGAGAGAATGGCTAAGTCTCCCTCTCTACTGCTGTCTCCAGTTTATAGATTCAAGCAATGGACTGACTCATGGGCCACAGAAGCACTCCCCCCCCAACCCCAACTTTGTGTCGAATGCTATTTTGCATGTCTCTGTATTGTCCAATTAGATCAATGAACCGTGATTGCCTGTATTTTACCCACAATTCCACAGGGGGGCTATCCCTGGTTGACTCTTGTCAACACTTGTTAATATGACAAAAGGCTACAAATTAAGCTCTGTTAATTTAATGTTTTCTCACCGCGATCTAAATACCGGGAGAGGTCCCGAGCGCAGCCGCGGCACCCTTTCATTTTCTGCACTTTATTTTGGTATAAATTTACATTCATTATTGTTTGTCTTTAGATGTGTAGACCTCAATTAGCGTGATGGCTCCATTAAAGAGTTGCGCTTCGTCTTCAATTATCACAACAAAACACCTAGTTTCAGCTCGGGGAGGAAGGGGCCCCCTCTCCGTCGACACCGAGCGAAGGGTTATGAAATTTAATTAGCCATTCCTATCAGATTTGTGGCATTCAAATTGTTTAGAGTTTGCCTCTCCTTTGATCCGCACTCTGCAATCCCCTAGATTTTAGTCCTGATCAAATGAGAATAAAGAGGCCTGCGATCAGGGAGACGGAGAGGGCTTTACCTCCTCTACTTCCATCAACCCTGTTTCCTTACCTCCCTCTCTTCTTTGTCCTTCTCCTAGGCAAGGTCAACCTGTTTACCAGGGTTTTAGGCACCCCTACCCGACTGCGCTCACTGTCAACGCATCCATGCAAAGGTGAGTTGAGCCTTGGGAGATAAACACACACACACACACACACACAGGAGGAGGCTGTGGCGCAGAGAGTGCACACTCCCGTCTCCACGCTCAAAAGGTCAATCCTCCAGTGTCCCCCACTAATGTGTTGAAATATTAATTATATGTATCACTTTCGAGCTAATGAGGCCCCTGAAGAACATTTACCCTAGCTGCATGACAGGCACATCCTTGCTGCTAGTTTTTAAACAACCAGACACGTTGATATGTAAACGTCTATACACTTAAAAGGAGAGAATGATGCATGCTGGGGCTTGACCCTTGGTTAGTTCTTTGTTGGGCCCATTAGGGTCCAGCTCAAGGGGAGGGCTCTGGACACAAGTGAACTGGGAGGGGGGGGAACAAATGTTTGTTGTTGTGTTATTTTTTGAACTGGGCCCGGTTCCCCCGGGGACTGTGCTATACTACTCTGCATTGTTGTTGCTGCGTTATGTGTTTTTAACTGGGCCCGGTTCCCCCGGGGACTGTGCTATACTACTCTGCATTGTTGTTGCTGCGTTATGTGTTTTTAACTGGGCCCGGTTCCCCCGGGGACTGTGCTATACTACTCTGCATTGTTGTTGCTGCGTTATGTGTTTTTAACTGGGCCCGGTTCCCCCGGGGACTGTGCTATACTACTCTGCATTGTTGTTGCTGCGTTATGTGTTTTTAACTGGGCCCGGTTCCCCCGGGGACTGTGCTATACTACTCTGCATTGTTGTTGCTGCGTTATGTGTTTTTAACTGGGCCCGGTTCCCCCGGGGACTGTGCTATACTACTCTGCATTGTTGTTGCTGCGTTATGTGTTTTGAACTGGGTCTGATTCTCCCAATACTCTGTATTGTATGGAATGTGGGAAGAGTTAACTGTGGATGACAAGTACCCCGTGATTTGTGTGGCAGCTCTTCCCCCATGTCCCTCTCCCCCAGCCCAGAGCAGTATTCACAGGCGTTTCAGTGCAGGCAGCTAGAGAGTTTGGAACTAGGAACCAGGCCAAACTTCAGCTCTATTACAGGCTGATTGGAAAAGCAGCTCCTGAGGGTCGACTGTTCAAACCTCTGTGACGTTGATGGATAAGTGTGAGCGAGGGAGGAAAGGAGAGAGAGGGAGGCCTCCAATGGGGTATAGCAAGGTCAATGTTGTGAAAGAGTACCTAGTGTTTTGACATTGAACACGTTTCGTGTGCACTCGGGTTCCTCATCTCTCTCTCGCTCGCTCACACGCATCTTGAACGCTGCTTTTAATTAAAAGCAGAATAGCACATTCACACTGTTAAAAAAAAGAGGATAGTTTGTCCTCTTTCTTGGTTAGCCTTTCATTGAACATGTATATCTTCACATGTATTCCTCATTAATATACAACACTTACGCATTTAGGTTGATAGTTTCCATCATCACCTTAATCCAGACAAGCTCATGGCTTTAGTAACTGTTCACTGGTTATAGCAGGGTTATTATAAAGGCTCTCATTTATGATCGCTACCCATCTATTGGATCCCTCTTCCACTCCCAGCGACTCCCTTAAAGCAGACGCTGCCCCCCCCTCTCCCCAGCCCAGCCATGGTTGCCCTGCTGTCCGGTGCAGTCAGGGTGTGTCTGGTTTCTGGTAGAGCCGGGCAGCCAGACTAACTGAGGTCTGGCAACGTCTAGTGGACCTGTGCTTTAAGTGACAGCTAATTCAGCTCTAATGACGGCCTTTACATTGTGATCATCTTATTTCCAGCGAGGCTAATTGAATCTGCTGGATGGGGGCTAGGGGGATTGGCTGTGGGGCTGGGGAGAGCTAATGCATTCTGATGAGACCTAATTGAATTAGCATAGCTGAATAGGTGGAGGTCTCCGTCTCTGGAGAAAGGGGATTTAGCACGTCCTTGTTAAAACTGCAATGGGGGATTTGACAAAAAAATATGGCCATTTGGGTTGTCAAAGGCGAAGATAAATGGTGCAGAGTTGAAAGGTTTGGATAATTGTGTATATGACAGGGTTTCGGAAGCAAAAAAATGTAAACAGAATTAGAGAATTGTGTCTTGGCTTTAAAAGGGCTTTCTTGCTTAAATATGCCTCGAGACATCCAGTAGTCATGAAGTCCAGTCCATGTCTAATAATCAAATCATATTTTATTGGTCACATACACATATTTATTATGATGTTATTGCAGGTGTAGCGAAATGCTTGTGTTCCTAGCTCCAACAGTGCAGTAATATATATATATTTTTTTAAATATTATTTTTACCCCTTTTTCTCCCCAATTTCATGGTATCTATTTGGTAGTTAAAGTCTTGTCTCATCGCTGCAACTCCCGTATGGACTCGGGAGAGGCGAAAGTCAAGAGCCATGCGTCCTCTGAAACACAACCCAACCAAGCGGGTTGCCCACTTAACCCAATGCCCACTTAACCCGGAAGCCAGCCGCACCAATGTGTTGGAGGAAGCACCTGGCGACTGTGTCAGCGTGCACTGCACCCAGCCCGCCACAGGAGTCGCTAGTGCGCTTTGGGACAAGGACATCCCTGCCGGCCAAGCTCTCCCCTAACCCGGACAACGCTAGGCCAATTGTGCGCCGCCCTATGGGACTCCCGGTCACGGCCTGCTGCGACAGAGCCTGGACTCAAACCAGGACCTCTAGTGACACAGCTAGCACTGTGATGCAGCATCTTAGACCACTGCGCCACTCGGGAGGCCCAGTGCAGTAATATTTAACAATTACATGAGGCCTGAGTGATTGAGATGTCCTGGTCCTGTATTTCACTGGGTAGCCAGATCTTAACAAGAGAACAATCCCCTAGTGCCACATACCGGCCCGATTAGGATGCAGAGGGTGAGTCTCACTTTCGTACATTGCACCCCCTCAATGAGCACCTTACACCCAGGACCTGTTAAAAAATACATTCTCTGGAAGGGAGCAGGAGAGAGCAGAGTCAGTGGATGGAGCAAATGAAAATACATTATTTGAATAATGTGGTTGGAGCCATACAGGTCCTTCATATCTGGCAGGCCTGTGTGTGACACATGGGAGGAAGTGTAGGCCTCTCGCCCCCTGTCCTTTGATATGTCCCTTCCTCACCCCTCTCTCTCTCTCTCTCCCTTCCTCACTCGCTACCTCTCTCTCTCTCCCTTCCTCCCTCTCCCTTCCTCACTCACCTCTCTCTCTCTCTCCCTTCCTCACTCACCCCTCTCTCTCTCTCCCTTCCTCCCTCACCCCTCTCTCTTTCTCTCCCTTCCTCCCTCACCCCCCTCTCTCTCTCTCTCTCCCTTCCTCACTCGCTACCTCTCTCTCTCTCTCCCTTCCTCCCTCACCCCCTCTCTCTCTCTCCCTTCCTCCTTCACCCCCTCTCTCTCTCTCCCTTCCTCCCTCACCCCTCTCTCTCTCTCTCTCCCTTCCTCACTCACCTCTCTCTCTCTCTCCCTTCCTCACTCGCTACCTCTCTCTCTCTCTCTCTCCCTTCCTCCCTCACCCCCTCTCTCTCTCTCTCCCTTCCTCCCTCACCCCTCTCTCTCTCTCTCCCTTCCTCCTCCCTCACTCTCTCTCTCTCTCTCCCTTCCTCACTCGCTACCTCTCTCTCTCTCTCTCTCTCTCTCTCTCTCTCTCTCTCTCTCTCTCCCTTCCTCCCTCACCCCTCTCTCTCTCTCTCCCTTCCTCCCTCACCCCTCTCTCTCTCTCTCTCCCTTCCTCACTCGCTACCTCTCTCTCTCTCTCCCTTCCTCCCTCACCCCTCTCTCTCTCTCTCCCTTCCTCCCTTACCCCTCTCTCTCTCTCTCCCTTCCTCCCTCACCCCTCTCTCTCTCTCTCCCTTCCTCCCTCACCCCTCTCTCTCTCGCCCTTCCTCACTCGCTACCTCTCAGACTTGTTTTTTTTCTGCGGAAGGGAAGGTGCGCCGGGGCGAGTCATTATACATTAACCAGGCACGGGGATACCGCCTCGCATTGGCAATTAAATGGCCCTGGCTGACACTGTGCCTCCGTTACAGCCAATGACCCACTCCCATCCCTGTCTTTCAGATTGAGACGTAGGAGCCTGGGGGTTGGGGGCTCCCTCTCTCTATCTCTCTTCCCCTCTGTTGGCTAAATTGGGCCACGGCGCTGTTCTGTGCTGATGAGGCTGGATGATGCCCCTGCACATCAAAGGGATGGCCGTCATGTTTAAACCATAACCTGGGCCGCGCGGTGGCAGCTGGAGGGAGGGAGGGAAGTTGGGAGGGGGTGAGGGGACAGGAAGAAGGAGGAAAGTAGAGAAGGAAGAACATATATATATTTTTTAAATTCACAAAGAAAGGGAGAAGGAAGGAAAAAGAGAGAGAGTAGGGGAAATGCAGCGGCCTAATGATGGCTGATCTGCAGCCACTGTCCCCTCAGCAGATGACATGGCACAAACACAAACGTGTCAATGATGAAGAGGGGAGAAGGGAGGAGAGAAGAGCAGCAGGAGCAAGAGAGAGAGAGAGAGAGAGAGAGAGAGAAGAGCAGCAGTGGGAGAGAGAGAGAGAACACACTCCCCAGAGATCGCCTGCAACAGAAACTAGTTGTTCCTGGCGACCTGATGCTCATCATTATATTCTGGCTCCAAGCCATGCAGCCAGACACATCCAGATAATGAGCTGTTAAAGAAGAAAAATAATAAATTATTCCTCCTTTTTCCCCCTCCTTCATCCTCCACTCTTTTTCTACGATTTGTGTACGTACGGTCATGCGTAGCTGGGGCATATATATACTCTACACTCACATTCAAATAATCTAACATAGACATAATTACTCTCACTCACTCATCACACACACAATTGTGTTGCTCATTGCTCTGGGAAGTGAATCCATATATGCAGATTATTGCCCTCAATCAGTGTAGCTAATGATACTGGTGTTACGAAGATGTCGAGCAGGGGGATAAAGAATAACACCATTAGTAATCCAGATCTAGCATGAGGCCCAATGGAATCGAGGATGAGGCCCAATGGAATCTAGAATGAGGCCCAGTGGAATCTAGAAAATAGGCCCAATGGAATCTAGAATGAGGCCCAGTGGAATCTAGCATGAGGCCCAATGGAATCTAGAATGAGGCCCAGTGGAATCTAGCATAAGGACCTCAAGGCCATCAGACTGTTAAACAGCCACCACTAACATTGAGTGGCTGCTGCCAACACACTGACTCAACTCCAGCCACTTTAATAATGGGAATTATTAAAATATATCACTAGCCACTTTAAACAATGCTACTTAATATAATGTTTACATACCCTACATTATTTATCTCATATGTATACGTATATACTGTACTCTATATCATCTACTGCATCTTTATGTAATACATGTATCACTAGCCACTTTAAACTATGCCACTTTGTTTACATACTCATCTCATATGTATATACTGTACTCGATAAAATCTACTGCATCTTGCCTATGCCGCTCTGTACCATCACTCACTCATATATCTTTATGTACATATTCTTTATCCCTTTACACTTATGTGTATAAGGTAGTAGTTTTGGAATTGTTAGCTAGATTACTCGTTGGTTATTACTGCATTGTCGGAACTAGAAGCACAAGCATTTCGCTACACTCGCATTAACATCTGCTAACCATGTGTATGTGACAAATAAAATTTGATTTGATTTGACCAATGGAATCTAGAATGAGGCCCAGTGGAATATAGCAATGAGGCCCAATGGAATATAGAAATAGGCCCAGTGGAATATAGCAATGAGGCCCAATGGAATATAGAATGAGGCCCAGTAGAATCTAGCAATGAGGCTCAATGGAATCTAGAATGAGGCCAAGTGGAATCTAGCATGAGCCCCAATGGAATCTAGAATGAGATTCTAGATTCTAGAATCTAGCATGAGGCCCAATGGAATCTGGAATGAGGCCCAGTGGAATCTAGCATGATGCCCAATGGAATCTAGCATGAGGCCCAGTGGAATCTAGCACGAGGCCCAGTGGAATCTAGCACGATGCCAAATGGAATCTAGAATGAGATTCTAGATTCTAGAATCTAGCATGAGGCCCAATGGAATCTGGAATGAGGCCCAATGGAATCTGGAATGAGGCCCAGTGGAATCTAGCATGATGCCCAGTGGAATCTAGCACGAGGCCCAATGGAATCTAGCACGTGGCCCAATAGAATAGGCCTAACACAGAAAAAGGTGCCTTGCCCATGGTTAAAGCTAAGACCTAGGAGCTGAAGATGTTTAAACATGACCTCAGTTTTGACATCAGCTTACACCACAGATTGGCATAAGACCCCACATACCTGTAGTTTGCCACATTGTAAAGGGGCCAAGACATCCTGGAACTTGTATTTGTCATCCACAGTCCGGAGAAGGGTGGCAGCACTAAACACTGACTTGCCATTGGAGGAAGACACTATTTTGGCTCAGCTAATAGAAGCATGTGAGGACTTGTTAAAGCCTATTAGAGTTGAAGTGTCTGTATGGGCCATTTTGGCAGAAAATGACTGTCCTGTCCTTCCATTTGAAACTCTTCCCACTTCAAAACAAAACAGCTCTCATTTTTAAAATGAATACTATGAAATATGACTCGTGATGTGTAGTGTGTGTGTGTACTGGGTAACTGTTTCCATGTGATCGTGAGATACAAATTCTGTGATACTCATGGGCCGAATCCTTTCTTGATATACGCGTGGGAAACTCAAGCTTTTGTGTAAGTCATGCATTGAATCCCAATGACAGATTTGTACAGAAATCAAACTTTCCCGCTCGAACCTCAAGTTAGGATTCGGCCCTATACATGTGCACTGTCTGTATGAATGCTCGAGTGAGCATACTCTGTCTCTGTTTGTGTCTACATGTGTCCATCTTCCATTTCACACGTGTCCACTCTGACGATTTACACAGTTTTCTGTCCTCCAGGTTCCCTCACCACATGGTCCCCCCTCATCACAGTTTGCACCAGACCGGCATCCCCCACCCCGCCATCGTCACGCCCAACGTCAAGCAGGAGTCCTCCCACAGCGACATCGGCCTCAACAGCTCGTGAGTACACACATCTGCACACACACACACACACTCACCTCTGCTTATCTTTTACCATTGTAAACTAAACGGCAGTAGAGGAAAACTTGGCACTGGTGTTGTTGTTCTAAATTCTACCATTACAATAAGCTGTTTAATACCAATTCTGGGTATTTGCCAACCATACAGTACTATACTGTACACACTCCACAGGAAACACCAGGACTCGAAAAAGGAGGACGAGAAGAAGAAGCAGCCCCACATCAAGAAGCCGCTGAACGCCTTTATGCTCTACATGAAGGAGATGAGGGCCAAGGTGGTGGCCGAGTGCACGTTGAAAGAGAGCGCCGCCATTAACCAGATACTGGGACGAAGGGTGAGAGAGAGAGAGAGAGAGAGAGAGATATGGCACCCCCATAGACACATACTCGCTCATTTTACACATACAGCTTGGTAACTCCCTTGTACAGGGGTACAAGGGACTATGCATAGGGCAGGTAGCCTAGCGGTTAAGAGTGTTGGGCCAGTACACCAAAAGGTCGCTGGTTCGAATCCCTGAGCTGACTAAGTGACAAATCTGTCGTTGTGCTCTTGAGCAAGGCCCTTAACCATACTTGCTCTGGATAAGAGTTTCTGCTAAATGAATCAAATGTCAAATGAAAATATCCACCCCAACACCCTGTATGGTTTAGTTGACTATAGGCCTGCTACTGGGTCTGGTAGACAAAGGCAACATGTCTTAGTTTGTCTCTACTTCTCACTGCTCTTGACTGAACACGGTCTTCTTCTACTGTTGACACTTTTTGCACTCTTCTCTTTCTATTATGTCCTTCCCCCTGTCATCCCCTCCCTCTCTCTTTCCACGTGTCCGTCTGTAGTGGCACGCCCTAACGCGAGAGGAGCAGGCGAAATACTATGAGCTGGCCAGGAAAGAGCGACAGCTTCACATGCAGCTCTACCCCGGCTGGTCTGCACGAGATAACTATGTAAGTTTTTAAGTTTTCAACACGTACCTCCTGTACTTCTCCTCTCCGCAAGGACGTGTGTCTTGGATGAGTGCTCTTACTGTTCCGTCTGAGCTGAGAGCTCACCTCGCTAGCAATGCCTGTTGACTGCTTCCCTAGACACCTCAGCCAATGGAATCTACAATATACTTTACAGTAGATTTGCCGGGCTATATAGAACAGGGTCTAAAGTCCCTGGAATTCTGATGCTGATAGGACGTTTCTCTCCCAGCGTTTGCTGTGCGTCCAGCAGTTCAGGGGTCATCGTACACCCTTGCAAAGGTCAGGTTGGCCAGTGAAACTTTGACTCCTCTCAGCCTTCACAAAGCATTCTGCAAATCTGACTCCCTCGCTAGAAACCAACAAAGCCTCTACGATGGTCACTAAACGAGAGGAAAACAAGTCAAAAGATTACAACAGAAGAGCAAGAGAGAGAGAAAAAATACAGAAAGGGAGAAGAGGGGAAATTCTGCAATGTCTTGTAGTGGCAGTTAAAACTGGCGGGCAGAGAAAGAGTTTAGAGAATGAATGACTAAACGAACAGAAAGATGGGCCCGTTTTCATTTCACGTGTCAGGTCCTCTGCAATATAATAACTAAGGTTCCTGTCTATTTCTCTTGTTTTGGCGGCTAACCAACAG
This sequence comes from Oncorhynchus nerka, assembly GCF_034236695.1. Taxonomy (NCBI): domain Eukaryota; kingdom Metazoa; phylum Chordata; class Actinopteri; order Salmoniformes; family Salmonidae; genus Oncorhynchus; species Oncorhynchus nerka. The sequence continues at coordinate 20,741,898 of NC_088418.1, forward strand.
GGCAAGAAGAAGAAGAGGAAACGGGATAAGCAGCCAGGAGAGGGCAATGGTAAGTGAGCGGCAGGTCTCTCTCCTGTTAGGAGACCCTTCATGTGTTCAGGACTGTGTGACATCTTGCAAGATAATAGTCTAGTCCGTTTTTTCCCTCCTCTACTGCTTTTTATTTTATTTCTGTGTTGACGTGCTCGTTTTTTCCCTACCACATAGTTATGCTACACGTAATGCAATATTTAAATGGTAGACTTGCTTGTTACCCCCTCCTTCCATTCCCCACCTCCTCCCATAGCCTTCCCCAGCTAATAACGTTGAATATGCATGACCCCCTCCCTTCCCCAGCCTCACCCTCCTCCCCCGACCCCCCCCCACACACACACACTTTACCCCCCAGCATTTATGAAACGTTGATATGTGTTTTGAGAATGTGAAATTGAAGCGTTACGATAGTTATTAACATTAACTTTGCCAGTTTTGTGTGTCTGCGTGTTATAATGCCTGTGCCCTGCAGATAGACTGTGCTTGTGTGTCTGCGTGTTATAATGCCTGTGCCCTGCAGATAGACTGTGCTTGTGTGTCTGCGTGTTATAATGCCTGTGCCCTGCAGATAGACTGTGCTTGTGTGTCTGCGTGTTATAATGCCTGTGCCCTGCAGATAGACTGTGCTTGTGTGTCTGCGTGTTATAATGCCTGTGCCCTGCAGATAGACTGTGCTTGTGTGTCTGTAACCTGGGCCACCCCTGCTTGTTTTCATGCATGCTTTTTAATCACCCTGAAAAAGGGGGAAATAATCACCCACTTCTTAAAATTAAGGAGGTTTACTAATTCTATTACTTCTTCATTTTATATTCTTATTATTCACATTCTTGTGATATTCCATACTGTGGGTTGAGAAGGAGAAATGCGGCATGTGAAACTGTATTTTACTCTCGTTTACGTGACGATCCCCTCTTGAAGGCCTCTCCATCTGTTCTTTTTTTCAGAACACAGAGAATATTTTCCAAACCCTTGCCTTTCACTCCCTCCGATTACAGGTGCTAATGTCATTTTGAGTCTCAAATTACTCATTTGTTTTTTTTTCTCCTCTCTTTTCAGTTTATTGTGTATTTATCTCTGCATGTGAAATATATCTGATTTAAAATACATTTTACTTTAAGCTAAATGCAATACTTTTGAAGGATGTTATATGCTTTCTTTGCTTCTTTCTTTCTTCAAATGTTTCTTATGTTTATCTATTTGACCATTTTTATTTACACTAGCAAAAGTACGTTTTATTTTATATACTTACATATTTATTTAATGACGCTTCTGTTTTTAAGCCATTTATTCAAGAACAATCTTCCCCATTTGGCCAAATCCATATGTTGTATATATTTCTAGTGGTGGCTGTTAAGTTAACGTAATCTTAATGTTGAGTATGACCCAGAGATTTTACACCAGTCCGGGTAAACCTCCTTAATCTATTGGCTTCAGTAGCTGTGCTTGTGCCTTTCCCTGGGCCAGAATGAGTTGGGCCTATTCCCCTTCTACGCGGTCTCTGCTCAAACTAAGGCCTGGATTCACTCGCCATAGGATTCCTTCCCTCTTTGGCCCAGCTGTCACTTTGCGCTACATTGGGATTATTAAGCCACTATAGTAGAAAACCGTGTGCCACACAGTAGTAGTGCCCTTGCTGCATTCAGTAAGGTTGAACCCTTTAATGCTTTCCCTGGCTGAGACTAACCCAAACCTCCACTTAGTGTAACAGTCAGATACTGCCGCCTCTTCCTACCTACCACCTCTAGCCTCTCCTTCTCAAATATGGCGATAAAAAGTAGAACTATGAATGGCACTTGGCAGAAATGTAATCAAGTCTGCATTATTTCCCCCATCATATTCTGCTCCTTTAACAAATACGGATGCTCTTTTTATTGGCTTTAACCTTCTATTAAAGGGGAAATGACTATCCTTTTGTTCCACATAATCTTTGCACATTTATGCACTTGTTCGCTTTTTGCTTGCGGTTTGATTACTAACGTCTGAAAGACTAACGGTGTCTTCTGACAGTCCTTTCTGTAAAGACATACTGCATCTTTTTTAATTAGAGGGGAAATTACCTAGATATGCCACGATTACGAAGCTCACAGACTCACTGGTTTCCGGTTTTTTTTCTCCTTTATTTCTCTCCTCTTTCTCTTCCCTCCCTTTTTGGTTATTCTTCCTCCTGTCTGCTGGCTTCCCTCCCTGTTGTGGCATCAGACCTGAGCGCTCCTAAGAAGTGTCGAGCGCGCTTTGGGCTCGATCAGCAGAATAACTGGTGTGGCCCGTGCAGGTGTGTATGGTGTGTGCCGGCGTGAACGCCAGGGGGCCAGGTGACGGCTGCTCGCTGAGCTGGGACTTCCTCCTTCCCTCCCCGCCTCCCACTCTCCTTCCTTCGCCAGGCTGTCGCCACCTCCCGACTCTTCCTCCAACCCAGCCCTGCTAGTCTGGCCTGCCTCTAGTTGTGTTGGGAACAGGGCTAACAGGGTATGCGTTAATGTCCGTGTGTGTGTGTGTGTGTGTGTGTTTGTTGGTGTGAGTGGTGTTTGTCTGTACCCAAGTCTAGATTGCAGCATATAGATGTGGGGTTGGGTGGATCCTATAGGGCATATTCTCATAATGAGGGGCAGGCCTCATCAGACTGGGTCTGAGAGGAGTTGGAGACGCGATGGCCTGGACTGTGTGGAGGAGGTCCCAGTGTTGGCAGCCCAAACCTAACCCGTGGCTATATGTTGTCTGTCCAATGACATGTCCATTTTCTGTGTTTTTGTATCGTTTGTGTGTCTACCTCTTTGGCTAACAGATGCAAATGCCCCAAAGAAGTGTCGTGCCTTGTTCGGGCTTGACCAGCTGAGTTTATGGTGCAAACCATGCAGGTATACCCCTGTAGTATCTACGGGAGGACAACCGTAATGACAATCACTTCCTTCTCTTACGTCTTCTCAACACGCCCGTCTAAAACAGATGTGTGTTATGTTTCCTTCAATGTGTTAATTGATGACGCCAACATTCTATCTGTTCCTTTTCCTGATTGGGGGATTTTCTGCTAGAACTTCTCCTAGCAGGTCATTTCACTTATTTTCTTTGAAAACTAGAAGCCCAGTCGTAGAAAATGGATTTACTCTCATCATTTGTACTCTACCTCAGCAATTCTATCATTGTAAGGGAAGGTCCTTGTTGCAGCATTGAACACAATCACATTTAGGAGAACCTTGGGCCTTTTTGTTGTCATGTCATTTTAAAATGGAACACATGAATGGTTTATGATACTATTCTTCTGGCAAGTTGAAAGGTTGAAATCCATTTTCTATCCAGGCTGTATGTAAGTGCCTGACATCCAAACTGTTTTAAGTGTCTGTCTGAATTGGCCTTCTTGATAACCTTGTCGTGCTAAGGTTTACCCTGCTTCTCAGAGGGCACCATAGTGACTTTCTTCTATGCCCTCTTCCTCCTCCTCCTCCTCCTCTTCTTCTTCCTCCAAACTCCTCCCCGATAACCCTTAATTAGTCCCTACCTGTTGTCTTTCTGTTCTGACACAAGCAGTCTTTGAATTGGGAATGTTTTCATGGTAGGTATCTGTTTCTGTTAAGTAATATCCTTCTCCGTGTCTGGCTTGCACTGTGTCCCCACCTCTACCCTGACCATTGTGACGCTCCGTTTGATACATCACCATGGTCAACCCAGGGCATGCGACCTATCAATACATTTCATTTTTCTCCTTTTTTTGGTTTTCAACATTGATCTGTAGTTATTACACCAGAAAGTCTATCTGGCATTTTGTCATTGCCTCAAAGAAAACAGCTCATAAGACATTGAGTTATCGTGCCAAGTCACTTTTCATGTCCAATTCTAAAGGTTGATTTCATATGGTGTCCAGTTGAAGTCAACATCCAATTCAAGTCATCCACAAGGCCTGCTGAACTCAATCAGCAAGGCTCCACACTCAGCTTCTACTGTAGTGCTGTTCCAGATTGAAAATAAGACGTCAACAGTTGATCACATTGATATACTCGCTGTGTTTCCTGGTCTAGTCTATGAACGTAACGGGTAGATGATGAGTAGGGCAGCAGCGGGGTGTCAGAGCGCCGGGCTTGGAAATAGCCAGGGATAAATCCTGCTTCGTTTAAGGAGCCAAGAGGTTAACAGACCCCACCGGGCTCCATTTCCTGAAAGATGCATCTGGCGTAATTCCCCTGGAGACGGGGAAATCAATATGTTACACAGGCACATACTATCAATCGATATGTCTGTTTTAAAAAAAATAATAATATTAGCTCATTTGTAGCGATTTGACAGGCAGTTAGCACTTCAGCACTGGCAGAGGAAGAGATACAGGCTGGCACTGGCAGAGGAAGAGATACAGGCTGGTACTGGCAGAGGAAGAGATACAGGCTGGCACTGGCAGAGGAAGAGATACAGGCTGGCACTGGCAGAGGAAGAGATACAGGCTGGCACTGGCAGAGGAAGAGATACAGACTGGCACTGGCAGAGGAAGAGATACAGGCTGGCACTGGCAGAGGAAGAGATACAGGCTGGCACTGGCAGAGGAAGAGATACAGGCTGGCACTGGCAGAGGAAGAGATACAGACTGGCACTGGCAGAGGAAGAGATACAGACTGGCACTGGCAGAGGAAGAGATACAGACTGGCACTGGCAGAGGAAGAGATACAGACTGGCACTGGCAGAGGAAGAGATACAGACTGGTACTGGCAGAGGAAGAGATACAGGCTGGCACTGGCAGAGGAAGAGATACAGGCTGGCACTGGCAGAGGAAGAGATACAGACTGGCACTGGCAGAGGAAGAGATACAGGCTGGTACTGGCAGAGGAAGAGATACAGGCTGGCACTGGCAGAGGAAGAGATACAGGCTGGCACTGGCAGAGGAAGAGATACAGGCTGGCACTGGCAGAGGAAGAGATACAGGCTGGCACTGGCAGAGGAAGAGATACAGACTGGCACTGGCAGAGGAAGAGATACAGGCTGGTACTGGCAGAGGAAGAGATACAGGCTGGCACTGGCAGAGGAAGAGATACAGGCTGGCACTGGCAGAGGAAGAGATACAGGCTGGCACTGGCAGATGAAGAGATACAGACTGGCACTGGCAGAGGAAGAGATACAGGCTGGCACTGGCAGAGGAAGAGATACAGGCTGGCACTGGCAGAGAAAGAGATACAGGCTGGCACTGGCAGAGGAAGAGATACAGGCTGGCACTGGCAGAGGAAGAGATACAGGCTGGCACTGGCAGTAATAATAGTACCACACAATACTCATACAGGGTCTTTGACAGCCAAGCAGACATCTCAACTCCCTTTCCCTTGCTTTTCAGTTGACATTTCCCTGTGGTTTTACTCTTTCTCTTTTGTTGTGTGCTTGTTCTCTTTGTGTAATTGTTCAATCTCACAAGTGCATGCCTTTTTGTCCAGCATGCCATCAGTGTAAGGTATGTGTGGTTGTCCAAATATATATTTTTCTTCCCCACTCTCCCTTTCTCTTCATTCCTCTCTTATCAGTTCTCACTGATCGATCCCCCCCCCTCTTTTTTCCCCATCTCATTCTCTCTCTCACAGTATTTATGTCAACCTTTTACCTGAAGGAGTACAGGCAGGGTATGACTTGACAAACAGGCCTTACCCTTGATTGAACGATAGAACAGAGAAGGCTAGCTGAACCAAAGCATAGTTTCTATCACTCACTTCTGCCCGCCTCCCTCCCTCCCTCCCCACCTCCCAATTCTGTTCTTTCTCCTTCTTGCTCATTGTCCCTGTGAGCTAGTAACACAGTCTGAACCACAGTGTATTTACCCTCGAGGCACGCACAGACCTTGTGATAAGGAGCTGTTGTTGTTGATGTCAGGGTGAAACGAGGTGGGTAGAGGCTCCCCCTCTGTCCATCCTTGCCTCCCTGCACCCCATATGAACATAGCATGTGCACAGCCCCCCCCCGCCTCTTGAGTGATAGCTCAGTGCAGTTGCATTGTGGGCCGTTCCACAGAGCAAGATGGGTTGGCTGCAGGCGTGCCAGACAGGGGAGAGTCCTGACCCGAGCAGGAATGCAACCATTATACCGTGACCCTCATACACACGTCTTAGGGGCAGGTGCAGCGTAGTGGGGATCCCCCTAACCTCTTACCTCAACATCTGAACTCTCCCCCCTAAGGAAAGGAGAGACAGAGAGAGAAGTAAGGATAGTGGAGGAAAGAGAGAGAATTCAGGATAGTGGAAGAAAGAGAGAGAGCGAAGTCATGATAATGAAGGGAAGTGAGGAAGGAGGAGAGAGAGAAGTCAGGATAATGAAGGGAAGTGAGGAGGGAGGAGAGAGAGAAGTCAGGATAATGAAGGGAAGTGAGGGGGGAGGAGAGAGAGAGAGAGAAGTCAGGATAATGAAGGGAAGTGAGGAGGAAGGAGAGAGAGAGAAGTCAGGATGGTGGAGGAGAGAGAGAGAGAAGTCAGGATAGTGGTGGAGAGAGAGAGAAGTCAGGATAGTGGCGGAGAGAAAGAGAGAGAAATCAGGATAGTGGAGGAGAGAGAGAGAAGTCAGGATAGTGGCGGAGAGAAAGAGAGAGAAGTCAGGATAGTGGAGGAGAGGGAGGAGAAAGAGAGAAGTCAGTATAGTGGAGGAGAGAGAGAGAAGTCAGGATAGTGGCAGAGAGGGAGGAGAGAGAGAAGTCGGGATATTGGAGGAGAGGGAGGAGAGAGAGAAGTCAGGATAGTGGCGGAGAGAAAGAGAGAGAAATCAGGATAGTGGAGGAGAGAGAGGTCACGATAGTGGCGGAGAGAAAGAGAGAGAAGTCAGGATAGTGGAGGAGAGGGAGGAGAAAGAGAGAAGTCAGTATAGTGGAGGAGAGAGAGAGAAGTCAGGATAGTGGCGGAGAGGGAGGAGAGAGAGAAGTCGGGATAGTGGAGGAGAGAGAATGAAGTCAGGATAGTGGAGGAGAGGGAGGAGAGAGAGAGAAGTCAAGATAGTGGAGGGAAGAGAGGAGGAAGGGGAGAGAGAGAAGTCAGGATAGTGGAGGGAAGAGAGGAGGGAGGGGAGAGAGAGAAGTCAGGATAGTGAAGGGAAGAGAGGAGGGAGGGGAGAGAGAGAAGTCAGGATAGTGGAGGGAAGAGAGGAGGGAGGGGAGAGAGAGAAGTCAGGATAGTGGAGGGAAGAGAGGAGGGAGGGGAGAGAGAGAAGTCAGGATAGTGGAGGGAAGAGAGGATGGAGGGAGAGAGAGAAGTCAGGATAGTGGAGGGAAGAGAGGAGAGGATGGAGGGGAGAGAGAGGGAGGACTAGTAATCTCGGAAGAGCAGGTTGATCCTGGCAGTAGCTCTTCAACACGGCCAGCTCTTTGGTTGAGTAAAGATCAGAACTCTGTGAGGAAACGTTTAAAAGATGAGGGAAAATAGCAACAATAAAGGGAGTTGTCTTGAGATTCGCCAATAAAACCATTCTTCTTTATTCTTCATTCATTTCTCATCCATTATTTTCATCCTCCTGCTGCCTCTCCTTGTTCATCATCCTGTCTGTCTGTTTGGTGTACTGTGTGTATGTCCTGGGAATCTGAGCAGGCCACATGTAGCCTTGATCCTCAGCCAGGCTGTAGTGTTGGCAACCACTTAAATGCACCAGAAAACAACAATAATGTAACGCCCAGAAATAGGTTTTAGATGTTATCTTTAAGACATCGACGGCATGCATAATGCCAGTGAAACAAGATGGTGCATTTATGTTGACTGCTAAGGCTCAGCTATTGCCCAGCAGATTGTTGTCAGTTCTGGGATGTCCTGCTAAACAAAACCCATCTTTCTCTGTCCCCCATCTCCAGGAGAAAAAAAAAGTGCATTCGCTACATCCAAGGTGAAGGTAGCTGTGCCAGTCCTCCCTCTTCGGACGGCAGCTTACTAGACTCCCCCCCATCCTCCCCCTCCTCGGTGGCCCCCTCCCCCTCCTCGAAAGAGTCCAGACCTCAGACTGAACAAATGCAACCTCTCTCACTGACAATGAAACCGGCCCACCAGCCTCTCCACTACCCGCACCGGCACCTCCTGCCTGGGCATCCTCCTCCGCCATCTTTGGTTCTGCTGGGAAACTCTGCTGCTGCAGCGGGCAAAACGCCTGGCGCAGCCCACAACGGAGCGCGCGGCGACGTCTCGTCCTCGCGGCAGCCGGGCTCCTCGGGCGCCGCCCTGGCCAGGCCCTTGGCAGCATCGCTGTGTCATTCCCGCTCGCTACACCCCAACTCCACGGCCCCTCAGCCTCTGTCGCTCGTTACCAAGTCTATAGAGTAGATCCCTCCTTATTCACTCCTTCCTTCCTTCCCCTTTTTCTAGCTCTGCACCCTTCATTCTTTTCTCTTTGTTTCGTTCAATCTTTTTTTCTGTTTCTGTGCCATAAGGCTTTGAAAATGTGTTACTGTTTTATCAAAGTTCACTGGTCAATATTTGACCCATCATTATTGAAAAAATATAAATATTATAATGAAATAATAATCCAATGAGCTGTAGAGTATGGCTTTGTGAATCTGCCAAAATTCTTCTGAACTTCTGTTCTCCTTATTTTGTTAAACAGAAAATGGTTATTTAGTTCCACTTAAACGTGTTTCAATGACAGATATAAAACAAATGGTAGATTACATGACTATTCAATGACCCCTTTTCTTGAAAGAGTTGGTTCTCCTTCATTATTTGTATTAAATACGAGCTTGCGAACCAATCATTGGAGGGTATGAGGATCGTGGAGACACCTCTCTTACTGAGGAACAACTTTAATTGTGATGTTACTTGTTCTTCTTTAAATGTACAGAACTATTTGGTGGGTGGGTTGGGGGGGTTACTGTGTTAATGTGCATCGTTCCATTGCGTTGTCTTTCTTTTTTTTTGTATACCTTTGGGGGTGGAGTCAGGTGTGGTGGGTGGGCGGTTGGAAGGGAGACGGGGGGAAGTCTATTGGGGTGGGTGGGGGGCTGCGGTATTCAATACAAAATGTCACAACGCTAGGACCAGTAGTATTTATTGCTTTAGAGATTGCTTGTTGTATCTTGTATGTTGTCCATTTTAAAATCTGTTCTTTTTCTTAATTACATTGTACAAATATTTTTTTCTTAACGTAAGCAACTATATAAAAACGTCCTTTTTTTCTTCACTGAAAACCTGGATTCCACCCAATGTACTGTGTAGATTTCACAAACAGAGGTATGCACAACTTCATTTCAAGAAATGCGTCTATAAGCCATTTTACAAAAGAAGAAAAGAAACTTGAAACACCAAGGGACAGTGGGTACCGTGTCTTCAGTAGTTTGGGGAAAAAGCCCTTCTTTTTTTATTGCACAGTCCCATCTCTACCGGACTGTAGATTTGTGTACAGATTTTCCGTGCCAAATTTTGTGATAATTTTCTCTCCTGCCTCTAATCACGCTGTAGGGGTTTCAGTTGTGTTTGTTTCTTTTCTTTCTTTTTTCATACTTTGCTGTGACGTTACATAGATTGCTATGTATGTAGTATAAATGTTGCTATAACAAATGTGTTTGGTAGCAAATTGTCAAATATACAAATTTAAATTTCAACTGAATAAAAGACAGACATTATACTGTATAAACCCACATGGGCCAAATTATGTATATTATTAGGAGGTTCATAAAAAACTATGAAATAACTACAAAAAAAATACACAAACTGCCACTTTTAAGTACACTACTACACATAGGTAGATAGAAAAAATAGGCATGTCGATGTTGCAAGAGGCTGTAAAAAATAAAAAAGCTACAAGAGAATCATCCACTCGGTACCATTGTAGTTGACATGACGCGACTGTAACCTGTCGATTTCTTCTCTGGTTTAATAAGATGCTAATGATGAAAAGTTTTTGAATGTTTCCTTAACGGCTGTGATGTTCCTGTTCTATTTTATGCTCTTTTTTTTCCTTCTTTTTTTTCCTTCTTTTTTTTCCTTCTTTTTTTTTCTTCTTTTTTTTTTCTTCTGTTATTTTAAATGGTTCCAAAACCACGTTTTTGTAATGAATCAATGTTTATGCTGTACAGTCTCTGTAGCATGCAGTTCTGTATTAATAAAAGCGACTTAGTATGTGCAGATCAATCTGTGTCTTAACCTTTGTGATCGAATATGTGAGTGCAGCAACTCAATGAGAGATTTCACTAGTGTGAAAGGTTCCAAAAGCCGGTTTCCCTGACACAGATTAAGCATAGTCCTGGACTAAAAAGTATCGTCAAAGTCAATGGAGAATCTATTGAAATAGCTTTTCAGTCCAGGACTAAACTTAATCTGTGTCTGGGAAAGCGCAGTTAAGGGTATGCATCAGTAGCTATGTGTTTGGCAGGGGGGAAAAAACGATCATCTTTGCTACTTCCAAGGAAATACTATTTGATTTTGAAAGAAGTACCACAAAAATGATTTGCACCCTTGAATTTCTCTTTATCAAACAAAAAGAATGTAGAGTTCAATGTAAATGGATCATATATTCGAGTTAAAGAAGGTTGGCAATGATAAGTGCAGAGGATGTACGTAGTGATAGTGTTGAATAATCTTTGTGAAACTGACCCAAACCCACCTTTAGAGGAGTTGGGTTCCGGCGATGTCATCATAAACAACCCCTCTCATCTGTTTTCACTTAAGTCAATGTGGGACATGGCTCTCTTTAAGATCAGTGTAAACATAGCAGATTTTTGTAAATAGTGATCGGAAATAATGGACTTTGTATGCATTGCTTCATTAAAGGCAACCTAGAGACGCTAAATTAAATAAATCCATTTGATTTCAGAGGGTAATACTGTACAGATGTAGGATCTTAATTTGAGGCAGTATGCTAGAGCAGGAAAATGATCCTGCAGCAACAGGAAATGTGAATTATGTGGATAACAAGTCATGTTTTTTTGTTGTAGGGGTTGATATATTTTTCTTGAAGTAAAATCAAGTCTGCAATTTCTAAGTGGAAATTACAAATTTCAGAAGCCTTTTTAAAATTCAAATACAATAAAAGTTTAAAATGTCAGGACAGTTATCCTGCAACAGGGTGATCAAATGAAGATCCTATATCTGTAGTTCATCAGTTCGCTACAATAAAGATGGCAAGAAGAAGAGTTGCTTCGTGGGGGATAAGGAGTAGTCACAAAGAGGTGTTGTCAGTTTTGTCCTTTGTCTTCTTCATATAGGACATGGTGGCCACAATTTCCACTGTAAAAAATACAAAGGTCAATGTAAATAAAGTCATATCAGGACATGGTCTTTCTTGCTTACCTGAGTTTGGTGGTAAAGGTCAACAAAGAATAATACAATCCACCTTCTAACCATGATATAGTCTAATCTCAAATTCAACGTTTTTACCTGAGGTTACAGTGTTTCTCAGTCGCTTTGGTGCATTTCTTAGATCAAAAGTGCACTTCCTGATACTATTTGTACAAATTCCAAATCATCTAGTCACTTGTGCACATCATTAAATCAATTCCTTATTCCTTTGAACAAATTGCAATTGATAATGTACAAGTGTCAGCTTTTTCCCACATTATCAATTGCTCATGTCATGTTGATCAAAATATAGTAGATGGTTCTCTGTTGAATAGTCTTACCCCTCAAAACATCTAGGCATTAGTTCCTTGCATAAGCCATTACATGCAAAATTGTTGAACTATTTGTCATAAACTGTCAAGCATAGTTTTACACATTTCTATTAGACCTTTTGTACAAAAACGTGAATTGATGAATCGTGCAGGTGAAATTGACCCTCACTCATGAAGGAATGTAAAGTGTTAGTTCAACCAACAATCAACCAGTTGTCTAAATTGCTCAAAGTTGCATCTCATGAAGAATCAATTGGCAAGCATATATAGACAGACCACAACACAGAGTTGCAATTTTCCAATAATGGATGGACTAGGAAACGAACAGGGTCAACAGCCAAGAGGAGGAAGAAGAGGAGCAAGGATGCGTGGTGGAAGGCAAAACAGAGGAAGAGGCAGAAGAGGACATAGGCGCATATCTGATGACATAAGGGCCACTATTGTAGACCATATTGTCAATCATAGCCTTACAATGGCTGAGGCGGGTCGAAGGGTGCAGCCGAATATTGGGAGATCAACCGTGTCCTCAATAGTTCAAACGTTTCGAAGAGAGAACAGGTATGTCCACCAATGTACAGTGCACTGTTTGTTACTGTATATAAGCAATATACTGTATACTTCCTACAATGCTTCATATTACAGTAGTCCACTTGTATTTCACAGCATACAGAAATATACTCTACAGATACATACTGCACCTTACATGCACCCACCTGTATGTTTTACAGTAGAATGTGTGTTCGCATAGTTTTTGTCTATGTGAAAGTGTGCGATGCATCACTGCATTTTTCCCCACAAAGGACTGCAAGATTACCTCAAACCGGTGGCAGAGGACGTCTTTTCACACCTCAACAGGAGGAGGCTATTTGCACCATGGTTCGAGCAAACAATGCCATGAGACTCAGGGAAATACAAAGGACCATTATAGAAGACAACGATGTCTTTGAAAACATCCATACGGTTAGCATCTCAACCATCGACAGGGTGCTGCATAGAAACCAGATGAGTATGAAACAGCTGTACCGTGTACCATTCCAAAGGAATGAGGACAGAGTTAAGGAGCTACGGTACCAGTATGTACAGGTAAAACATATATCTATGTAACTACTTTACAGCAACATTTTATAGTGATACATAGTACAGTAAGCATAAACTGCACACATTTCCATTGCTGTGGAAGGAACATGCAATATATGTACATTTTATGTCACTCTTCCTTACCAAAACAAATTCAACTGTGTGTTCTGGGATATAGCGTACAATGGAGTTGGAATCAAGTGAACCCTCTCACAACTTTGTATACGTGGATGAGGCTGGCGTCAACCTGACCAAATGCAGAAGGTGGGGTCGGAATATCATCGGTCACAGGGCTACTGTGGATTTGCCAGGCCAACGGGGAGGAAATATCACCATGTGTGCTGCTATTTCGGAGCATGGTGTCCTAACCCATATCCCCCTTATAGGGCCATACAACACCCAGCATCTACTCAACTTTTTAGAGACTCTCTACAGGGCTCTCATCCCTGATGATGAGAGGGATCTGTTTAGAGAGGATTTGCCAAAGTATGTGGTCATTTGTGATAATGTGAGTTTCCATCGATCAAACATCATAAGGCAATGGTTTGTGACCCACCCGAGGATGCTCATAGAATTTCTCCCACCTTATTCACCATTCCTTAACCCAATTGAGGAGTTATTTTCAGCATGGAGGTGGAAGGTGTACGATCGTCAGCCACACACACAGATGACCCTGCTGGCTGCAATGGATGCAGCATGTGAGGACATCACAGTAGACGCCTGCAGAGGATGGATAATGCATTCCAAAAGATTCTTTCCACGTTGCATTGGAAGGGAAAATAATATGTGTAGAGACAGCACAACAGTGCTGCGGGCAAAGTTGTGCCTTAGGGGTGGTTTCCTGTGTTTCTTTCTAATTTAGTTTTTTTTCCTTTGTGCCCCTTGGGTTGTCCAGTCTCTTTCAATCAATAACCCACATACAGTAATATGTAAATAGTACTGTTGAAATTGATATATGCCATAGAAGTGCAGCCTTGTGCATTTTCAATACCGTAACTGTCATTCAAACTGTAGCCTAAGTTTACATCGGGTAATACTGTCAAAGTACACAGTTACATTGACAACATGCCTAAACATTTTGACGACCTTGTTCGTGAACAATGACTCGATGACTTATCATTCTGATGACACTGACATGATTATTGGCATGAATATTTACTTTTGAGAGATGTTCGAAGGATTTTTAGTGACTGACTAGCTTTAGAAACATATCTATTGTATATTGCAGTTTGAACAAATTGTTCTGAGAAATGCACTTATTATTTTGCGCATGTTAGGGATGATGTGAAAAATGCACCGAAGCGACTGAGAAAAACTGTAATAAGAACTGTGTCTAGTCGAAGGGGCCTGATTTCTGATAAATAGGATGTCCTTTGTGATCCATCCTATGTATACTTATTGAAAATATACAGCGCTCCAATGAATAAATAAAAGGTCATCTTAGATGTCTCACAGACGTGTAAGCAGAGGTCAGAGACTCACGATAACAGTGTTTGTCGGCGCCGCTGAGCACTTCTCTCCCAAAGCCGTGTGCATCAATAGTCCTCCATTGTTCTCTACACAGCTCCATTGTTCTCTACACAGCTCCATTGTTCTCTACACAGCTCCATTGTTCTCTACACAGCTCCATTGTTCTCTACACAGCTCCATTGTTCTCTACACAGCTCCATTGTTCTCTACACAGCTCCATTGTGTTCTTCATTCACAAGAGCCGGCGATGTGCTGTGGCTCACAATAAACCAAAATATTTGTTTATATATATGCTTTTAAGAAGTGTTTGCGAGGAAATGTGTTTAAAAACACGATAAAATACATCAACAACTTGGCATTGGATGAAACCACTTAAAATGACTCATTACCACCCTTGACTTTACCACGACACGATAGGTCAAGGATGATAACTCCCACAGCTCAGGTTGAAATGACAACAAAGAAAAATCTTGTTTTGATGAAATAACATCTTCACCGGAGATTCTCTCCTTCTCCAAGTCTCGGGAAGTGGCTTTATTCAGTGATGGCTACGAAGACACAACAAACACGTTTGAACTGCAACTCCAATGGTCTGTTTTTAAAGAGCACATATTTGTTAGGTACCCATGCACAACCAGCGGAGGCTGGTGGGAGGAACTATAGGAGGACAGGCCCATTGTAACGGCTGGAATGGAATAAATGGGACAGAGTTAAACATGTGGTTTCCATATGTTTGATACCGTCAGGCGTCACACCATGACACTGACAGGAAGAGTGGCCTACAGTATATTGTTATGTTTCTCTTATTTATCTCTTTGGTCAATTTCCTTATCATTCAACTCTTCCTCTCTTCCTTCCAGTGTGTAACAGCAAGCTATGTCTAGGCCTATTAATGACAATATAGTACTGTATTCACTGAATCCTAAGCTCTATTTCAAGGATAGGCAACTTTGGTAGGGATGGGGGGCAAAAATGATGATGATTAGAGCTGTGGCAGTCACGAAATTTCATCAGCCAGTGATTGTCAAGCAAATAACTGTCGGTCTCACGGTAATTGGCTGTTAATTAACCTAAACAAATTTAGCATCTCCTCGCTTCCACACAGAGCCTACAAGCCACTGATGCTGACTTTTGGGACATCTACATTCTAAAAAAAGTCGAATAATCCACAATAAATCCAGGTCTAAAGCATGATGGGAAGAAAATGTAGTCTATTTCAGAAGAACAGAATAGCATACTCTGAGTTATCCTTATGTTAGGTCCTGATCTGTGCCAAATGGCTGTGGGCTACACTAGTTCATTTAGCAGACAAGATTTGCTTAGAATTACGTGGCATTATTTTATAGTGTGAAGAATACAATTGATCAAAGCTGAATAAAATAGAGAGGAAATAGTAAGCTATAAGCACAAATGTTCCATTAGCGGGCAAACACCATTATCAAAAGTGATGCAAATGCAATTATGTAATGCTTTTCTTTTTTTTAAGGTGCTTTTTTATGGAGAAAATGATCTCCCCCAAACTTAAAACTCATGCGTGTATGGCAGTTAGGTACAACTTTAGTTGTGATGCAAACCTTATTAAAACATATAGGCCTATCGGCTAGACGACATGAGGTGTGCGACTATGATTCTAAAAAGTTGCAATAAAAAGCCATTGTTTCTTATGCTGGATATCATTGCCATGTTGTCTAATGATTGGAGACAGGTGCAGGAGGTTTACTTTCTCCACCCAAACAAGAGAGCGAGGTGTAAAACCTCTAAATAGTACACGGGGCGAGACCCGTAAAACAAGTGCACAAATACACGTAGCATGGAAGCCGATACAACAGCACAGGTACTCACAAGACTAATGGACATGGTAACAATAACTGACAAGGACAATGGGGAACAGAGGGCACATATATAAAATACTAATCAGGGGAAATGGGAACCAGGTGTGCGTAATGAGACTAGACAGTCCGGGTTTGGTGGTAATGAATCCAGTTCAGTGACGCCTAGAATGCCAGTGAGGTAGACCTCAAGAGTTGGTGAACGGAATGAGCAGCAGTACTGGGGATCCGTGACAATCATTCACAAGTGATACTATATATTTCACAAGTGATAGGCTAATATTGTCACCCATCAGACTATTCTTGATTTAATCTTGTCTCTACATATACTAAAGAATATGTGTGAAATTTGTTTTGATTTAGAATTGACCATTATCATGCACCTGCATTGAAACCTGCACTTAAATAGCGAATGGAGGACGCTTTTGCCCGTGGTTTATTTTCATGCCAGCCAGGTAGGCTATTCTCCTGTTTGAAACATAAGCAATGTGCTTAATATTAGAAAAGTAAAAAAATCAAATCAAATGTATTTATATAGCCCTTCGTACATCAGCTGATATCTCAAAGTGCTGTACGGAAACCCAGCCTAAAACCCCAAACAGCAAGCAAATTTGATCGACTTGATGCGGAAGTAAAGGTGGGTGTATTCAAGTGAAATAACCCAGTGAGTTGTGGGTGGGTGTGGTCAGCCCATCTGGCCCTCAAAGTGTTTACAATATGCTGAATACGGCTAGGCATGTCCCTCTGCACATACATACACTTTACATGTATCTTCACATTCCGTTCAGAACTCTTCTTGACTCATACTCTCACTCTTGACCTTGAGGGAATAAAATCAAGAAGGGAACCAAATCAAGAAATGCTTCTGTTTTTAGCTCCAACGGTGCAGTAAAAAAATATATATATATCAGAATGAGCAATGTCAGAGACTGGAATATACATATATATTTCCGAATGTACCCAATATATATATACAGTGCATTCGGAAAGTATTCAGACCCCTTGACTATTTCCACATTTTGTACTTCGCTCCGTTCATCTTTGCCTCGATCTTGACTAGTCGCCCAGTCTCTGCTGCTGAAATATATCCCCACATCACGATGCTGCCACCACCATGCTTCACCGTAGGGATGGTGCCAGGTGTCCTCCAGACGTGACGCTTGGCATCCAGGCCAAAGAGTTCAATTTTGGTTTCATCAGACCAGATAATCTTATTTCTCATGGTGTGAGAGTCTTTAGGTGCCTTTTGGCAAACTCCAAGCGGGCTGTCATGTGTATTTTACTGAGTGGATCAGTCTGGCCACTCAACCATAAAGGCCTGATTGGGGGAGTGCTCTAGATTTAGTTGTTCTTCTGGAAATTTCTCCCATCTCCTGAGAGAAACTCTAGAGCTCTGTGCCTCGACACAATCCTGTCTCGGAGCTCTACGGACAAGTCCTTTGACCTCATGGCTTGGTTGTTGCTCTGACATGCACTGTCAACAGTGGGACTTTATATAGACAAATGTGTGCCTTTCCAAATCATATCCAATCAATTGAATTTACCACAGGTGGACTCCAATCAAGTTCTAGGAACATCTCAAGGATGATCAAGTGAAACAGGATGCACCTGACCTCAATTTCGAGTCTCATAGCAAAGGGTCTGAATACTTACGTTAATAAGGTATTTCTGTTTTTATATTTAATAAATCCATTTTAGAATAAGGCTGGAATGAAACAAAATGTGGGGTGTGAATACGTTCTGAAGGCATATATATTCAGTTGAAGTCGGAAGTTTACATAGACTTAGGTTGGAGTCATTAAAACTCGTTTTTCAACCACTTCACAAATGTATTGTTAACAAACTATAGTTTTGGCAAGTCTGTTAAGACATCTACTTTGTGCACGACACAAGTAATTGTTCCAGCAATTGTTTACTGACAGATTATTTCACTCATAATTCACTGTATCACAATTCCAGTGGGTCAGAAGTTTACATACACTAAGTTGATTGTGCCTTTAAACAGCTTGGAAAATTCCAGAAAATTATGTCATGGCTTTAGGAGCTTCTGATAGGCTAATTGACATCATTTGAATCAATTGGAGGTGCACCTGTGGATGTATTTCAAGGCCTACCTTCAAACTGAGTGCCTCTTTGCTTGACATCATGGGAAAATCAAAAGAAATCAGCCAAGACCTCAGAAAAAATTGTAGACCTCTACAAGTCTGGTTCATCCTTGGGAGCAATCTCCAAATGCCTGAAGGTACCACGTTCATCTGTACAAACAATAGTACGCAAGTATAAACACCATGGGACCACGCAGCCATCATACTGCTCAGGAAGGAGACGCGTTCTGTCTCCTAGAGATGAACGTACTTTGGTTCGAAAAGTGCAAATCAATCCCAGAACAACAGCAACAGACCTTGTGAAGATGCTGGAGGAAACAGGTACACAAGTATCTATATCCACAGTAAAACGAGTCCTATATCGACATAACCTGAAAGGCAGCTCAGCAAGGAAGAAGCCACTGCTTCAAAACTGCCATAAAAAGCCTTACTATGGTTTGCAACTGCACATGGGGACAAAGATCATACTTTTTGGAGAAATGTCCTCTGGTCTGATGAAACAAATATAGAATTGTTTGGCCATAATGACCATCGTTATGTTTGGAGAAAAAAGGGGAGGCTTGCAAGCCGAAGAACACCATCCCAACTGTGAAGCACGGGGGTGGCAGCATCATATTGTGTGAGTGCTTTGCTGCAGGAGGGACTAGTGCATTTCACAAAATAGATGGCATCATGAAGCAGGAAAATTATGTGGATATATTGAGCAACATCTCAAGACATCAGTCAGGAAGTTAAAGCTTGGTCACAAATGGGTCTTCTAAATGGACATTGACTCCAAGCATACTTCCAAAGTTGTGACAAAATGGCTTAAGGACAACAGAGTCAAGGTATTGGAGTGACCATCACAAAGCCCTGACCTCAATCTTATAGAACATTTGTGGGCAGAACTGAAAAAGCGTGTCCTACAAACCTGACTCTGTTACACCAGCTCTGTCAGGAGGAATGGGCCAAAATTCACCCCACTTATTGTGGCAAAGCTTGTGGAAGGTTACCGGAAACGTTTTACCAAAGTTAAACAATTTAAAGGCAATGCTACCAAATATTAATTGAGTGTATGTAAACTTCTGCCCCTCTGGGAATGTGATGAAAGAAATAAAAGCTGAAAGAAATCATTCTCTCTACTATTATTCTGACACTTCACATTCTTAAAATGAAGTGGTGATCCTAACGGACCTAAAACAGGGAATTTTTACTGGGATTAAATGTCAAGAATTGTGAAAAACTGAGTTTAAATGGGAGACAGGATGGACAGCTGATTGTCCTCGCAGTGGCAGACCACGTGTAACAACACCTGCACAGAATCGGTACATCCAAACATCACACCTGCAGGACAGGTACAGGATGGCAACAACAACTGCCCGAGTTACACCAGGAACGCACAATCCCTCCATCAGTGCTCAGACTGTCCGCAATAGGCTGAGAGAGGCTGGACTGAGGGCTTGCAGGCCTGTTGTAAGGCAGGTCCTCACCAGACATCACCGGCAACAATGTCGCCTATGGGAAAAAACCTACCGTCGCTGGACCAGACAGAACTGGCAAAAAGGGCTCTTCATGGTTTTGTCTCACCAGGTGCGATGGTCAGATTCGCGTTTATCGTTGAAGGAATGAGCGTTACACCGAGGCCTGTACTCTGGAGCGGGATCGATTTGGAGGTGGGGGGTCTGTCATGGTCTGGGGCGGTGTGTCACAGCATCATCGGACTGAGCTTGTTGTCATTATAGGCAATCTCAACGTTGTGCGTTACAGGGAAGACATCCTCCCCCCTCATGTGGTACCCTTCCTGCAGGCTCATCCTGACATGACCCTCCAGCATGACAATGCCACCAGCCATATTACAAGGTAGGGGTGGTATACAGAAGATAGCCCCATTTGAAAAAGACCAAGTTCATATTATCGCAAGAACAGCTCAAATAACCAAAGAGAAATGACAGTCCATCATTAATTTAAGACATGAAGGTCAGTCAATACGGATTTTTCAAGAACTTTGAAAGTTTCTTCAAGTGCTGTCGCAAAAACCATCAAGCGCTACATAGAAGATAGCTCTATTTGAAAAAGACCAAGTCCATATTATGGCAAGAACAGCTCAAATAAGCAAAGAGAAATGACATTCCATCATTATTTTAAGACATGAAAGTCAGTCAATACGTAACATTTCAAAAACGTTGAAAGTTTCTTCATGTACAGTCGCAAAAACCATCAAGCACTATGATGAAACTGGCTCTCATGAGCACCGCCACATGAAAGGAAGACCTAGAGTTACCTCTGCTGCAGTGGAAAAGTTTATTAGAGTTAACTGCACCTTAGATTGCAGCCCAAATAAATGCTTCACAGAGTTCAAGTAACAGACACATCTCAACATCAACTGTTCAAAGGAGACTGCGTGAATCAGGTCTTCATGGTCGAATTGCTGCAAAGAAACCACTACTAAAGGACACCAAGAAGAAGAGACTTGCTTGGGCCATGAAACACAAGCAATAGATATTAGGAAGACCCAGAGTTACCTCTGCTGCGGAGGATACGTTTATTAGAGTTAACTGCACCTTAGATTGCAGCCAAAAGAAATGCTTCACAGAGTTCAAGTAACAGACCCATCTCAATATCAACTGTTCAGAAGAGACAGAAGAGACTCGGTAGCAGCTACCGAGTGGCCCAGCCCCGAAGCTAGCCTTGAGCTAGGCCCATCTCCCGGCCTGCTCAGTGGACCCTATGATCACTCGCTACACAGCTGAAGCCTCCTGGACTCTTCACTAACACGACTAGAAGAACACTACATCACCGGATTCCTGCCGTAAGCTCTGGACCTTTGCATCGGATCATCACAGCTAGCTAGCTGCTACCGAGTGGCTATAGTGGATAACGCCTTTGTCCCGAAGCTAGCACCAGTTAGCCTCGAGCCAGGTGTATCTCCCGGCTAGCAAATGAAATTACTCCAGGTACAATACCTCTTTTTCCAATTGGCCTGGACCCTTTGTCGACACGGAGCCCTGTTGATCCATCACGATTGGTCTGCCAACGTAATTCCATCCGTTGTGTCCTCAACCGGCATTTGCCGGACATCGGTGAAGACGCTTCTGCTAGCCCCGGCCTGCAATCTTTACGAACGCCGTGTATCCTGCTTGTTAGCGTAGTAACAACTACCTAACGGCTTCCCTGTTTCATATATTGCTGTTCACTGGACCAGCCCCAGCCTCGAACTCAGGCCCTGTGTGCAGGTAATTGACCCTCTCTGCCCATTCATCGCCATTTTACCTGTTGTTGTTGTCTTAGACGATTAGCTATTGTTGTCTTACCCGTTGTTGTCTTAGCTAGCTCTCCCACTCAACACCTGTGATTGCTTTATGTCTCTTTCTAATGTCAATATGCTTTGTATGCTGTTGTTTAGGGAAGTTATCATTGTTTTATTTTACTGCGGTGGCCCTAGCCCCACTCAACATGCCTCAGATACCTCTTTTCTCCCACTTCCCACACACCTCACCTAGCATAACTAGTGCCTCCAGAGATGCAACCTCTCTCATCATCGCTCAATGCCTAGGTTTACCTCTACTGTACCCGCACCCTTCCATACCCCTGTCTGTACATTATGCCCTGAATCTATTCTACCAAACATAGAAACCTGCTCCTTTTATTCTCTGTCCCCAACGTGCTAGACGACCAGTTGTGATAACCTTTAGCTATACCCTCATCCTACTCCTCCTCTGTTCCTCGGGTGATGTAGAGTTTAACCCATGCCCTGGGTGTCCCCAGGCGCTCTCATTTGTTGACTTCTGTAACCATAAAATCCTTGGTTTCATTCATGTTAACATCAGAAGCCTCCTCCCTAAGTTTGTTTTACTCACTGCTAAAGCACCCTCCGCCAACCCTGATGTCCTTGCCGTGTCTGAATCCTGGCTTAGGAAGGCCACCAGAAATTCTGAGGTTTCCAACCCCAACTACAACATTTTCTGTCCAGATAGAACTGCCAAAGGGGGAGGAGTTGCAATCTACTGCAGAGATAGCCTGCAAATTTCTGTCATACTTTCCAGGTCTATGCTCAAACAGATTGAGCTTCTAATTTTAAAAATGAATCTCTCCAGAAATAAGTCTCTCATTGTTGCCGCCTGTCATAGACCCCTCTCAGCTCCCAGCTGTGCCCTGGACACCATATGTGAATTGATTGACACCTATCTATCTTCAGAGTTCGTTCTGCTAGGTGACCTATACTGGGATATGCTTTACACCCCGGCCGTCCTACAATCTAAGCTAGATGCCCTCAATCTCACACAAATGATCAAGGAACCCACCAGGTACAACACTAAATCCGTAAACATGGGCACCCTCATAGATATTATCCTGACCAACCTGCACTCCAATACACCTCTGCTGTTTTCAATCAGGATCTCAGCGATCACTGCCACATTGCCTGCATCCGTAATGGGTCCGCGGTCAAACGACCACCCCTCATCACTGTCAAACGCTCCCTTAAACACTTCTGTGCCCAGGCCTTTCTAATCGACCTGGCCCGGGTATCCTGGAAGGATATTAACCTCATCCCGTCAGTAGAGGATGCCTGGTTGTTCTTTAAAAGTAATTTCCTCACCATCTTAAATAAGCATGCCCCTTTCAAAAAATGTAGAACTAAGACCAGATATAGACCTTGGTTCACTCCAGACCTGACTGCCCTCGACCAGCACAAAACATCCTGTGCTGTACTGCACTAGCATCGAATAGTCCCCGCGATATGCAACTTTTCAGGGAAGTCAGGAACCAATACACACAGTCATTTAGGAAAGCAAAGGCTAGCTTTTTCATCCAGACATTTACATAACTCCAAAAAGTTCTGGGTCACTGTAAAGTCCATGGAGAATAAGAGCACCTCCTCCCAGCTGCCCACTGCACTGGGGCTAGGAAACACTGTCACCACCGATAAATCCACGATAATCGAGAATTTCAAAAAGCATTTCTCTTTTCTCTATGGCTGGCCATGCTTTCCTCCTGGCTACACCAACAGTTCCGCACCCCCCGCAGCTAACTTGCCCCAGCCTACCCAGCTTCTCCTTCACCCAAATCCAGACAGCAGATGTTCTGAAAGAGCTGCAAAATCTGGACCCGTACAATTCAGCTGGGCTAGACAATCTGGACCCTCTCTTTCTAACATTATCCACCCCTATTACTAGTCTGTTCAACCTCTCTTTCGTATCGTCCAAGATTCCTAAAGATTGGAAAGCTGCCGCAGTCATCCCCGTTTTCAAAGGGGGTGACACTCTAGACCCAAACTGTTGCAGACCTGTATCCATCCTGCCCCGCCTTTCCAAAGTCTTCGAAAGCTAAGTTAACAAACAGATCACTGACCATCTCGAATCCCACCGTAGCTTCTCTGCTGTGCAATCTGGTTTCTGAGCTGGTCATAACTGCACCTCAGCCACGCTCAAGGTCCTAAACGATATCATAACCGCCATTGATAAAAGACAGTACTGTGCAGCCGTCTTCATCGACCTGGCCAAGGCTTTCGACTCAATCATGGTATTCTTATCGGCAGACTCAACAGCCTTGGTTTCTCAAATGACTGCCTCGCCTGGTTCACCAACTACTTCTCAAATAGAGTTCAGTGTGTCAAATTGGAGGGCCTGTTGTCTGGACCTCTGGCAGTCTCTATGGGGGTACCACAGGGTTCCATTCTTGGGCCGACTCTTTTCTCTGTATATATCAATGATGTCGCTCTTGCTGCGGGTGATTCCTTGATCCGCACCATTCTGTATACATCTGGCCCTTCTATGGATACTGTGTTAACAAACCTCCAAATGAGCTTCAATGCCGTACAACACTCCTTCTGTGGCCTCCAACTGCTCTTAAACGCTAGTAAAACTAAATGCATGCTTCAACCAATCGCTGCCCGCACCCGCCCGCCCGACTAGCATCACTACTCAGAACGGTTCTGACTTAGAATATGTGGACAACTACAAATACCTAGGTGTCTGGCTAGACTGTAAACTCTCCTTCCAGACTCATATTAAGCATACCCAATACAAATTAAATCTAGAATCGGCTTCCTATTTCACAACAAAGCCTCCTTCACTCACGCTGCCAAACATACCCTCGTAAAACTGACTATCCTACTGATCCTCAACTTCGGCGATGTCATTTACAAAATATATATATATCACCCATCACTGCCACCTGTATGCTCTTGTCGGCTGGCCCTCATTACATATGTGTCGCCAGACCCACTAGCTCCAGGTCATCTATAAGTCTTTGCAAGGTAAAGCTACGCCTTATCTCAGCTCACTGGTCACCATAACAACACCCACCTGTAGCACGCAATCCAGCAGGTATATTTCCCTGGTCACCCCCAAAGCCAAAACCTCCTTTGGCTGCCTTTCCTTCCAGTTCTGTGCCGCCAATGACTGGAACAAATTGCAAAAATCGCTGAAATTGGAGACTTATATCTCCCTCATTAACTTTAAGCATCAGCTGTCTGAGCAGCTCACTGATCGCTGCAGCTGTATGCAGCCCATCTGTAAATAGCCCATCCAACTACCTACCTCATCCCCATATTGTTTTTATTGACTTTTCTTGCTCTTTTGCACATCAGAATTTCTACTTGCACATCATCTGCACATCTATCACTCCAGTGTTAATTTGCTAAATTGTAGTTACTTTGCTACTTTGGCCTATTTATTGCCTTACCTCCTTACTCCATTTGCACACACTGTATATTGATTTTTCTATTGTTATTGACTGTACTTTTGTTTATCCCATGTGTAACTCTGTGTTGTTGTTTTTTTGTCGCACCGCTTTGCTTTATCTTGGCCAGGTCGCAGTTGTAAATGAGAACTTGTTCTCAACTGGCCTACCTAGTTAAATTAAGGTGAAATAGAAAAATAAATAAAAAACTGTGTGAATCAGGCCTTCATGGTCAAATTGCTGCAAAGAAACCATTACTAAAGGACACCAAGAAGAAGAAACTTGCTTGGGCCAAGAAACATGAGCAATAGACATTAGACTGGTGGAAATCTGTCCTTTGGTCTTATGAGTCCAAATTTGTGATTTTTGATTCCAACCACCGTGTCTTTGTGAGATGCAGAGTACGTGAACGGATGATCTCTGCATGTGTGGTTCCTACAGTGAAGCATGAAGGAGGAGGTGGGGTTGCTTTGCTGGTGACACTGTTGGTGATTTATTTAGAATTCAAGGCACACTTAACCAGCATGGCTACCACAGCATTCTGCAGATATACGCCATCCCATCTGGTTTGCACTTAGTGGGACTATCATTTGTTTTTCAACAGAACAATGACCGAAAACAGACCTCCAGGCTGTGTACGGGCTATTTGACCAAGAAGGAGAGTGATGGAGTGCTGCATCAGATGACCTGGCCTCCACAATCACCCAACCTCAACCAAATTGAGATGGTTTGGGATGAGTCGGACCGCAGAGTGAAGGAAAAGCAGCCAACAAGTGCGCAGCATATGCGGGAAGTCCTTCAAGACTGTTGGAAAAGCATTCCAGGGGAAGCTGGTTGAGAGAATGCTAAGAGTGTCCAAAGCTGTCATCGAGGCAAAGGGTGGCTACTTTGAAGAATATGAATTATATTTTGAATTGATTAACACTTTTTTGCTTACTACATGATTCCAAATGTGTTGGTTCATAGTTTTGATGTCTTCACTATTATTCTACAATGTAGAAAATAGTACAAATAAAGATTAAACCCTTGAATGAGTATATATATAATTGTGTGTAAAGACGGTATGGAGAGTATGTGAATAGAAAAGGTGTGTATAGAAGTAGTTATATAGGATTATCCTTGACCAGAATACAGTATATAGATATAAAATGGGTTAAACAGTATATAAACATTATTAAAGTTACCAGTGTTCAATGACTATGTACATAGGGCAGCAGTCTCTAAGGTGCAGGGTATAATACCGGGTGGTAGTCGGATAGTAACAGTGACTAAGATTCAGGGCAGGGTACATGGCAGAGGCTGGCTAGTGGTGACTGTTTAACAGTCTGATGATCTGGAGATAGAAGCTGTTTCTCAGTCCCAGGTTTGATGCACCTGTACTGTTTCTGTCTTCTAGATGAGGGTGAACAGGGTGAACAGGCTGTGGCTCGGGTGGCTGATGTCTTTGATGATCTTCTTGGCCTTCCTGTGACACCGGGTGCTGTAGATGTCCTGGAGGGCAGGCAGTGTACCCCCGGTGATGAGTCGGGCTGACCGCATCACCCTCTGGCGGTGATACAGCCCAACAGGATGCTCTCAATGGAGCATATGCATAAGTTGGTGAGGGGTTAGGGGCCAAGCCAAATTGATTCAGCCTCCTGAGGTTGAATTGGCATCGTTGTGCCTTCTTTTACCATGCTGTCTATGTGATGGGACCATTTCCGTTTGTCAGTGATGTGCACACAGAGGAACTTGAAGCTTTTGACCCTCTTCACTCGGCCCCATCGATGTGGATAGGGGCGTGCTCCCTCCTCTGTCTACTGAAGTCCACGATCAGCTCCTTCATTTTGTTGACGTTGAGGGAGAGGTTATTTTCCTGGCCCCACTCCGCCAGGGCCCTCACCTCCTCTCATCATTGTTGGTAATCAGGCCTACCACTGTTGTCGTCATCAAACTTGACCATCGGTTTGACCTTTGATTTATTTCATCCAATTCCTTTCATTGCTATTTCATTGGTAATTTTCCTTTTTTGAAGCATTGCAGTTCTATTCTTTTTCTTGGTATTGCTGTAAGCAAACCGCATTTCATTTTCATGCTTTTGTCCTGCTGTAGATGGCTTAAGTGGCGCAAGGCGATTACGGTCGACACCCTTGCACTTCTTCAAATATTTAACTATTTTGTCTAAAATAAGTTGAAATTAAAAACACATTTTGTGTTCACGTGAATTTGTTTGATTTCCAAAATTGAAACTGAAATTTAGATGTTTCACCTTAAAGTAAAAGAAAATGGACTGGATTAATGATTGAAAATTTCAAAATACATTTGGTTGGAAGCAGCTGAATCTCGTTTACTACAGTGCCTTGCGAAAGTATTCGGCCCCCTTGAACTTTGCGACCTTTTGCCACATTTCAGGCTTCAAACATAAAGATATAAAACTGTATTTTTTTGTGAAGAATCAACAACAAGTGGGACACAATCATGAAGTGGAACGACATTTATTGGATATTTCAAACTTTTTTAACAAATCAAAAACTGAAAAATTGGGCGTGCAAAATTATTCAGCCCCCTTAAGTTAATACTTTGTAGCGCCACCTTTTGCTGCGATTACAGCTATAACTCACTTGGGGTATGTCTCTATCAGTTTTGCACATCGAGAGACTGAAATTTTTTCCCATTCCTCCTTGCAAAACAGCTCGAGCTCAGTGAGGTTGGATGGAGAGCATTTGTGAACAGCAGTTTTCAGTTCTTTCCACAGATTCTCGATTGGATTCAGGTCTGGACTTTGACTTGGCCATTCTAACACCTGGATATGTTTCTTTTTGAACCATTCCATTGTAGATTTTGCTTTATGTTTTGGATCATTGTCTTGTTGGAAGACAAATCTCCGTCCCAGTCTCAGGTCTTTTGCAGACTCCATCAGGTTTTCTTCCAGAATGGTCCTGTATTTAGCTCCATCCATCTTCCCATCAATTTTAACCATCTTCCCTGTCCCTGCTGAAGAAAAGCAGGCCCAAACCATGATGCTGCCACCACCATGTTTGACAGTGGGGATGGTGTGTTCAGGGTGTTGCTTTTACGCCAAACATAACGTTTTGCATTGTTGCCAAAAAGTTCAATTTTGGTTTCATCTGACCAGAGCACCTTCTTCCACATGTTTGGTGTGTCTCCCAGGTGGCTTGTGGCAAACTTTAAACGACACTTTTTATGGATATCTTTAAGAAATGGCTTTCTTCTTGCCACTCTTCCATAAAGGCCAGATTTGTGCAATATACGACTGATTGTTGTCCTATGGACAGAGTCTCCCACCTCAGCTGTAGATCTCTGCAGTTCATCCAGAGTGATCATGGGCCTCTTGGCTGCATCTCTGATCAGTCTTCTCCTTGTATGAGCTGAAAGTTTAGAAGGACGGCCAGTTCTTGGTAGATTTGCAGTGGTCTGATACTCCTTCCATTTCAATATTATCGCTTGCACAGTGCTCCTTGGGATGTTTAAAGCTTGGGAAATCTTTTTCTATCCAAATCCGGCTTTAAACTTCTTCACAACAGTATCTCGGACCTGCCTGGTGTGTTCCTTGTTCTTCATGATGCTCTCTGCGCTTTTAACGGACCTCTGAGACTATCACAGTGCAGGTGCATTTATACGGAGACTTGATTACACACAGGTGGATTGTATTTATCATCATTAGTCATTTAGGTCAACATTGGATCATTCAGAGATCCTCACTGAACTTCTGGAGAGAGTTTGCTGCACTGAAAGTAAAGGGGCTGAATAATTTTGCACGCCCAATTTTTCAGTTTTTGATTTGTTAAAAAAGTTTGAAATATCCAATAAATGTCGTTCCACTTCATGATTGTGTCCCACTTGTTGTTGATTCTTCACAAAAAAATACAGTTTTATATCTTTATGTTTGAAGCCTGAAATGTGGCAAAAGGTCGCAAAGTTCAATGGGGCCGAATACTTTCGCAAGGCACTGTATATAAGTTGCAGGTGCTTTTAGGGTAAAAAATAGCCATTCAACCTGTTTTGAAAAGATTAAACAGAACATTCTGCTCCATTGCACTCCACTGCAAAGGGCAAGGGTGGCAACATATGAGCACAACTGTACATTGAGTGTCATCAGTCATAAATATAGTATGTACCGTATACAATGAGTAGACTAAACATTATGAACACCTGTTCTTTCCATGACAGGCTGACCTGGTGAGTCCAGGTGAATGCTATGATCCCTTATTGATGTCACTTGTTAAATCCACTTCAACCAGTGTAGATGAAGGGGAGGAGACAGGTTTAAGAAAGATTTTTAAGCCTTGAGAAAATTGAGACATTGATTGTGTATGTGTGCCATTCATAGAGTGAATGGGCAAGACAAAATATTTAAGTGCCTTTGAACAGGGTTGCAGGTGCCAGTGGAACTGGTTTGTGTCAAGAATTGCAATGCTGCTGGGTTTTCCCAGTGTGTATCAAGAATGGTTCACCGCCAAAAGGACATCCAGCCAGCTTGACACAACTGTGGGAAGCATTGGAGTCAACATGGGCCAGCATCCCTGTGGAATGCTTTCGACACCTTGTAGAGTCCATGCCCCGACGAATTGAGGCTGTTCTGAGGGTAAAAAGGGGGTGGGGGGGTGCAACTCGACATCAGGAATGTGCTTCTACACCTGCATTGTTTGCTGTTTGGGGTTTTAGGCTGGGTTTCTGTACAGCACTTTGAGATATCAGCTGATGTACGAAGGGCTATATAAATACATTTGATTTGATTTGATTCTTAATGTTCTGTACACTCAGTGTATAAAACATGTACAGCTTGCTTCGGCTTGAATTACATTTAATTTAACAATGGCAAGACTGTTGAAGTATTGGGAACATACGATATGCGGAGGGCCCTTCTGCTGTGCTTGAACACGGCCGTACATTACAGGCTACATGAAATAGCCTACATACAGCGCACCAAATAAAACTACAGGGATAGCTTCATTTGTGATCAAGCAATGGAGAGCCTCTTTGTTCCCTAGCCCCTTTGAATGTATATACTCTTCATGTATTTGTGTGGACCCATACCCTTGAACTGTACACTGCTCATCTTCCAGGGTCTGCCAGACTAAAAGTGGCATTGAAACGCATTGTACAGATCTGTGTGGGGGTTTCCATAGATTTACAGGAAGAAAAGCTTGGTGTACCCGAGTAATGAAAATGGCATCTTTTGAAGTGGGGGGGTGGGGGGGGGGGACTGCTCGATGTTGTAGGGCAGGCCATTGCTGCAGGCAAATATACAAATAGCATGTTTTTGCAGAGCCTGGACTGAAAAATTGCTATTCTGAGTTATTAAAACGACATGAATAGAGGTCTTGTTTGACCCTTATTCAAGTGGGATGAAGAAGCGTGTAGACATTTCTATGGCTGCAAAGTGAGAAATGGATCACACTTCACATACCACCTTAGATCGTCTCAAATAATAATATTCATGCCAAGTCATAGGACCCCCTGACAATGCAAAATATTTACAACAAAAATGTGTATTCTGTCCTGTGATTATTTGTCATGAACTGTTGTGGTATATTGTTACATTCCTTTCATTCATTCATACCATTAATGAATTCAAAAGTGACAATAGAACAGAGGTTGACTTTTGGAAGTGTGTTTTATGGCCGAGTAAAGAGAAATTTCTCACCTAGTCTGCAACTACTTAGCTTTGCTGTTGGACAGGTGACTGAAGTGACACCTTAGTCCATACCAATGACAACTGGATCTTGAAGAGGAAACAGAAATCAAGAGGAACAATGTGTGTATCTGCGTGTGTGTGTGTGTGTGTGTGTGTGAGAGAGAGAGAGAGAGAGAGAGAGAGAGAGAGAGAATGTGAATCTCAAGAGAGTGGAGGAGAGAGAAGAGACAAGGTAGAAATCCCATGGAGACGCTGTGTAGCTTTCTAATGATTTGAGCAATGCCTTCGCTGGTGGCCCAAGAGTCCTAGATGATATGACGACTTGACTTGATTGGCTGTGCCATTTGGGAATCCTGTGACAGCAGTAGAATGCTTCTCTAGTGGAATGTGGGTGTGTGGGTGTGTGTGGTGGGGTGAAGGTTTGGTAGTGAGGGCTTTCGATTGTACAAACATTAGAAGTTCCTGTCCCATCTTAATAGGACAAGAACACACAAACATAACTGCATAATGAATATAGACAGTGGGTACAGTGGGTATCATAAGAGTTCACCCCATTGGATTTCTTCCCAATTTATTGTGTTACAAAGTGGGATTAACATGGATTTAATGATAGTTGTTTCTATGATCTACACAAAATACTATATATATATATATATATATATAATTGTTTTTTGTTTTTCATTAAAAATATACCTTGATTAGATGAGTATTAACCCCTTGAGTCAATACATGTTAGGAACTCCTTTTGGCAGTGATTACAGCTGTGATTCTTTCTGGGTAAGTCTTTGCATACCTGGGTTTGTGCAATTTTTTCCTATTATTTTCTGTCAAGGTGTTGGAGATCATGTCTAGACAGCAAATGTCTGGATTTGGATTTTCAAGTAGATTTAGGTCAAAACTGTAACTTGAGACACTCAGGAACATTCACTGTCTTCTTGGAAAGCAACTCCAATGTAGATGTTGTAGGTAATTGTGCTGTAGGTTATTGTCCTGCTGAAAGGTGAATTCCTCTTTCAGTGTCTGTTGTAAAGCAAACTGAAACATGCTTTCCTGTAGGATTTAGCCTGTTCTTCAGCTCCATCTCGTTTCTTTTTATTCTGAAAAACTCCAGTCTTTGCCGATGTCAAGCATACCCATACCATGATGCAGCCACCACCATACATGAAATAAGGAGGCAATTACTCAGTGATGTGTTTTGTTGGATTTTCCCCCAAACATAAAACTTTGCATTTAGGCCAAAAAGTGTATTCCTTTGCGAAATGTTTTCTTCTTCAGTATTACCCTAGTGCCTTGTGTAATACAGGACGCAGGTTTTGGAATATTTTTTATTCTGTATATTTTCATTTTTATATTCACTTTGTCATTTAGGTCATTATTGTGGAGTCACGACAACAGCGGTTCCCAAACTAAGGTCGCGAACCCATGCGGGGTTGCCTGATATGAAAATGGGGACATGGGAGAATTTCCCAAATCCTGAAAATATATATTTATATAACCAAAAAATATCAATTGTAATATTGTCTTCGTATCTCAAAATCATTGTTAATGTGGTTAACCTTAAAAATCATTCCCACAGTGAATGGCTAGGCCTGCTACGCTATGAAACCACACACTACTGCAGATACTATGACATTACCGGACACAATTCATATGGTGAAACAATGTGTGGGGAGGCAGAGGCACAGAAACCCACATCAATACCTTTGTCAGATAACACTGTTAAACAAAGAATTTCTGCTATTGCTAGCAATCAAGGGGAAACTGACTGAACGTCTCAAAAACTCCCCAGCCTAAGCTCTCAAAATGGACGTTAGCTATGAGGGCCGAGATGCCCATGCATTGACTTTTATTTGCTATACATGTAGGGGGATGCTATTAACGAGGACATATTGTTCTGTCTCACGATTCCTGAGCATGAAACGGCACAGGGGATCGAATGGTGGGCTTTTGTACAGATGGGGCTCCTACTATGACTGGACGGCGGGCAGGCCTCTGCACTGGGGTTGTGAATGTGTCCCTCTGCAATATGGAGGAATTGTATGAAACACCAAGAGCAACTGTCGGGAAAAGAGCTGAGCACGGAACTCTGAGAATATACTGCAGCAGGTAACTTTGATTGTAAACTACACTGTACATCAAACCACATCCACTGCGCTCACACCTGTTCGCAAAAGCTATGTGGAGATATGCGATAAGAGCACCACAGTATTCTATTTCACACTGAGGCTTGGTGGTTATCGAGGGGGAGTGTTGGAAAGATTGTTTTGCATTGAAAGAGGAACTGTAAAAATAAAACTGACTTGGTTGACTTTCTCTGTAATGAAAAGAAAGAGAAGGTGCGCCGGCGCTTCTGTGTTGTATTAGTGTGTGTGTGTGTGTGTGTGTGTGTGTGCGCGTGTGCGCGTGTGCGCATGCGACTGTGTGTGAGTGTGTCACCTTCCTCGCCCTGTTACAGTCCCTAATGATGGCGGTGTGTAGCCTGAAGTGAGCCAACTACCCTCACAGTGGAGCGTGCCCCCAGGCTAGTGCCACAACTCTCTGTCAAAGCCTTCCTTCATCTTGTGTTACACCTGCCCGCTCCAAAGACACACACACACACACACACAACTTCCAATGACAAATAATTCATATTACGGCCGCCTGAAAGTTTGCCACATTATTAAGTAGGTTTTGGAACTTGGTGACATTCTGAGACAGTATAACACAGTCCCTGGCTGGGCGATTTTTAATGGCCGTCTCACTGAAAATAGTATTTTGATATGTTGTTTATCACCTTCAGGATTCTCAGGGTAAATCCAACTTTAACAAATAAATAAATCAATAATGGATCTCTACAGAATGCTTTGAAGGAATGGAATAACAAATATAGAAGCTTGAATCACTCCCTGAAAAAACCTTGTTTCACATTTTGTTGTATACGCTGCATATAGTAGTTTACCATGTATATTTTGTTTTACACTTCACCAATGTCCACTCTTTGATTTGTACTAAATTTGTATGCACCCTAACCCTAACGCCACAACGACAATGGGAGTTATTCTATTCACATGACATCATTACTTCTAGTTTCAAGTTGACTTGTATAGTGAACATGCCTTTCTTGCTCTTTCCCAACAATGCAGTAATCAATATCAGAGGTAAAAATATTATACTATAGAAAAAAGTACAACAAAAACCCACAAGGAAAAGAAATACGAAGAACACGAGAAAGTAAGTAAGCTATATACAAGGGTGCATTTCCATGTAAAGGACCCATGAACACCAACATGGGAAGTTCATAGGAGCATATCTAATTGGTGCATTTCCATGTAAAGGACCCATGAACACCAACATGGGAAGTTCATAGGAGCATATCTAATTGGTGAATTTCCATGTAAAGGACCCATGAACATCAACATGGGAAGTTCATAGGAGCATATCTAATTGGGTGTCAGTAAACTACAGTAAGAGTCTATCTTGGTGAAATTAAGGTATTTTCTAACAGTTTTCCACATGAAAAATTTGGCAAAAGTAAAGGCTTTGATATCTGGATGAACCGATGGAAAACATCAGTAGTGGAAAAAGTACCCAGTTGTTATAAAAGCAAAGATACATATCCGTCAGACTGCCAGATGGTGAAGTGTGATTCATCACGCCAGAGAAAGCGTTTGTGTGCGGCTGCTTCACCATGGAAACTCATGAAGCTCCAGACGAACAGGTCTTGTGCTGACGTTGCTTCCAGAGGCAGTTTGGAACTCGGTAGTGAGTGTTGCAGCCGAGGACAGAGTTTTATGCGCTTCAGCCCCCGGTGGTCCCGTTCTGTGTGCCTGTGTGGCCTACCACTTCGCGGCTGAGCCTTTGTTGCTCCTATGACTCCGGTTTGCAACTGCACATGGGGAATAAGATCTAACTTTTTGGATAAATGTCCTTTGGTCTGATGAAACCAAAATTGAACTGTTTGGCCATAATGACCATTGTTATGTTTGGAGGAAAATGGGAGGCTTGCAAGCCGAAGAACACCATCCCAACCGTGAAGCATGGAGGTGGCAGCATCATGTTGTGGGGGTGCTTTGCTGCAGGAGGGACTAGTGCACTTCACAACATAGATGGCATCATGAGGAAAAATTATGTGGATATTTTGAGCAACATCTCAAGTCATCAGTTATAGCTTGGTTGCAAATTGGTCTTCTAAATGGACAATGACCCCAAGCATACTTCCAAAGTTGTGGCAAAATGGCTTAAGGACAACAAAGTCAAGGTATTAGAGTGGCCATCACAAAGCCCTGACCTCAATCATGTAGAAAATTTGTGGACAGAACTGAAAAAGCTTTTGCGAGCAAGGAGGTCTACAAACCTGACTCAGTTACACCAGCTCTGTCAGGAGGAATGGGCCAAAATGTACCCAACTTATTGTGGGAAGCTTATGGAAGGCTACCCAAAACGTTTGATTCAAGTTAAACAATTTAAAGGCAATGCTACCAAATACTAATTGAGTGTATGTAAACTTCTGACCCACTGGGAATATGATGAAAGAAATGAAAGCTGAAATAAACAATTCTCTCTACTATTATTATGACATTTCACATTCTTAAAATAAAGTGGAGATCCTAATTGATCTAAGACAGGGAATTTTTACCAAGATTAAATGTCAGGAATTGTGAAAAACTGAGTTTAAATGTATTTGGCTAAGGTGTATGTACACTTCCGTCTTCAACTGTACATAAAAGCATCAAAGTAAATGTAATCGCTCAAATATAATTAAGCATAAAAAGTAAAAGTATAAATCATTTCACATTCTTTATATTAAGCAAACCAGACAGCACCATTTTCTTGTTTTTTATTTATTTACGCATAGCCAGGGGCACACTCGAACACACATCATTTACAAATGACTCATGTGTGTTTAGTGAGTCTGCCAGATCAAAGGCAGTGGGGATGACCAGGGATGATGTGTGTGAATTGGACCATTTTCCTGTCCTGCTAAGCATGCGAAATGAGTACTTTTGTGGGTCAGGGAAAATGTATGGAGTAAAAAGTACATTCTTTTCTTCAGGAATATACTGGAGTAAAAGTAAAAGTTGTCAGAATTATAAATAGTAAAGTATAGATACCCCAAAAAACGACTGACCACTGGAAAACATTTTCCAGAAAAACTATTAAAAGGTATCAGAAATACATCAAAACACTATGTTGATGTAAAGACCCCTGCCAACTAATATCAACACATATTTAGCTTTGGAGAAATGGTTTACCTTCTGTCAATTTAAGAAATATTGCCTTGTAATTCCGTTACCAAAAACACACATTTTTAAAAGATATTTTCAAATTCCTCTCCCTCATGAGCAGGGAGGATAATGAAAGTTCACAGAAGTAACAAGTAACTGTAGACCTACCAATTAGATATAGTGATTTTACTGATATCAATTTTGTTTATGAATTACCCATAATTCCGTTACCAAATTCATCAGTCACAAACCGCAATTGGGTCACCTGCTACTGTCCTCTCTTCCACTGGCATGCTGTTATGTTCATCTCATCTCTTTTCTTTGCCTGCATTCCAAACACTTAACAGACACACCCTCTACCCTGAGCCCTCAAATTAAGTGGACACTTCTGATGACATATCATGACGTCTGACAAGTTTACACTTGCAGGGCAAGGGGCAAGGGAGGAAGGAATGAATTTGAAATGGACTGACATTGACCGGAAATTCGTCACTTGTTCTTCCCATGAAGATTGTGTTTTCAGCCACCGGTAGCTTCTAGGTGCTTTATATGCACCACAGTCAATTATGATTGCATGTCTACTTATATTAACTATATAATTATGAATATACGCCTACTGTATGATAGCTAGCAAATTAATTAGCTAACTAACGTTAGCCTGCTTAGCTGGAACTTCTGAGGAAGGAAAATGTTTCATTTCTGCAATTTCCAAAAGCTAACCAAACAAAAACATAATTACTGTTATGAGATGTATTTGTGCATTAGTAGCACAATTTCAAACTAATTTACATTTGTTTTTACTTACACTAGTATGTTGACTCCATCTTGATGTTGAGGTTTTTTAGTTTCGGCTGACTTTTCTTAGCGGATGTACAATCGTT
This sequence comes from Oncorhynchus nerka, assembly GCF_034236695.1. Taxonomy (NCBI): domain Eukaryota; kingdom Metazoa; phylum Chordata; class Actinopteri; order Salmoniformes; family Salmonidae; genus Oncorhynchus; species Oncorhynchus nerka. The sequence continues at coordinate 20,778,322 of NC_088418.1, forward strand.
GCGAGTTGAATTATGGGGCGTTTCAGGCCCCGAGGGGCTTACATTGCAAACTTCCCTTGCTTGGCTAATCATTTGGACTGATGCCAAATATGGTTCCCCCAAGAGCAAAAAGCAAGGGAAAGTGGATGAGGGTGTGTCTTTCGAGTTTGAAACGCAGCCCTTGTCTTTCTGTTGCCTGGTGGTCAAGGCAAGAGCGTGAAAACAGTCTGGACAAAACTTCCCTCTTTCTCGCTCGGCCACTCTCTCCCCAGTTAATGTCACCTCTCCCAACTCTTACTGACACCTACCTATGAGCCCCCTCTCTCTCCATTTACTGTAACCAGCATCCTCATCCACTGAGCACCGACCAACACAGGACACCCATGGACGTTAAAAAGTAGGTGAAATTTGATCAGTCCACCTTGGCCTTGATGTTAACGGAACAGACGTAACAGACTGGACCATATAAACCTATCGTAGATATATTTTTCACAAGGTTGGATAGCACTGTACAAGGAGTAGAGTACAGTCCAATACAATACACTAATAGAGAAGAAAAGTAGAATATAGTACAGTGTATTGTACTATACTGAACTCTACTTTACTGTACTGAAGTCTATTGTGCTGTACTGTACTCTGTATAGTACTGTATTGAACTCTACTGTATTATACTGAAGTCTACTGTGCTGTACTGTACTGAAGTCTATTGTGCTGTACTGTACTGTACTCTACTGCACTCTACTCTACCCTACTATGCTCTGCTCTACTGGGATGTCAAAACTGGCAAAACATGAGATGAATGCCATTCATATCCATAATTATGCATTTCTGTATAGTACAGATCAGGGACCCATGTCATTATGTTACCGTAACTCTGTTACCGGGTGTAAATCCACTTCACTTACTGTAGTTCAATAACCAAAAGAGATGTGTTCAAACTCAAGGTGTCATGTCACAGCTGACACCCCATTCTTTCTGCAGACATCTTTGAATTTAATTAGGAGTTGATATTTAACAGAGTTTTTAAAAAATGTGGTCATATAAAAACCTGAGGGAGATTTTACTGTTAATCCGTTACCACGGTTTGCATCTGCACAGTTCTTCCACTAAAATAGTGTTTGTACATTTTTCACTAGAAATTGTTCAAAGTAGTCCTTGTGCATAGAGTTGGTTTGTTAAACTTTAAATGGTATGGTTTGTTAAACTTTAAAATCAATGGTTTCCTGTAGTCCGCAATCAGCTCTTTGGTCTTACTAACTTTGAGGGAGAGGTTGTTATCCTGACACCACACTGCCAGGTCTCTGACCTCCTCCCAATAGGCTGTCTTATCGCCGATGGTGATCAGGCCTACCACCATAGTGTCGTCAGCAATCTTGATGATGGCTTTGGAGTCGTGCGAGGCCACGCAGTCATGGGTGAACAGGGAGTAAAGGAGGGGAATAAGCACACACCCCTGAGGGGCTCCCGTGTTGATTTTCAGTGTGATGGAGGTATTGTTGCCTACCTTCCCCACGTGCGGCCATCTCGTCAGGAAGTCCAGGATCCAGTTGCAGAGGGAGGTGTTAAGATGGCGCCGACAGACATGGCAGCTCTGCTTCTAGCTCCTAAGCAATTTTTCAGTATTTCATTTTTGTGTGTGTTATTTCTTACACTATTAGCCCACCACAAGGTGAGGTCCAAAAATGTCATATATGCTGCTGCATAAATTATGTAATATTCCAGGGAGATATGTATACTGTAGCAAAGAAAGTAATACTAAGTGTGTGTTGTGTAGTAAGCTGTTAGTAGCCCATGTGCCTCACTTGAATAATTTGGTCTATTTTAACCTCTTAATTTCGCCTAACGTGCACATGTAGCCTATAACCTGTTTTTGAGAAATATCATCATAAACTATTGTAAGAGCTTTCATTGTCTGCTTAAATGCCCCCTTTATTTATCCTACGGTTCTGACTTGGTGTACAGGGAAAATACTGTAAGAGCAGCCCATGTTCTGCATTCTGTAGCTGTACATTTCAAAGTGCTGAACACATAGTTATATTGACTACATCCGTCTTAGCTCGCTCATTGATGTCTTAATCAAAATTACAGAATGCCTCTTATCCACTCATCGTTCCCTTATGCCATAGTTTGTACATCTCAATTGTCAGAAGAAACCAATTTTCTTTAAAAACCTCTCAAGGCTAGCGGTCCCGCTAGCGGGACAACTTCCGGTGAAACTGGAGGGTGCGCAATTCGAATATTAAACATTTAGGTACATACAAGTGTCTTATATCGGTTGAAAGCTTAAATTCTTGTTAATCTAACTGCACTGACTGATTTACAGTAGTCATTACAGTGAAAGCATGCCATGCTATTGTTTAAGGATGGCACCCCACTTCAAAATATTTTTCCACCGGCACAGGTTTCATAAATTCACAAATAGGGATTAAATATTCACTTACTTTTTGAAAATCATCCTCTGATTTGTCATCCAAAGGGTCCCAGCTATAACATGTAGTGTTGTTTTGTTAGATAAAATCCTTCTTTATATCCCAAAAAGTCTGTTTAGTTGGCTCCATCGATTTGAGTAATCCATTCGTTCAACATGCAAAAATCTACCGCTAAACTTTGTTAAAACAAGTCAAAATAGATTTCTATTGACTCCTCAGATACCCTAAAATGTAATCAAACTAATATGTTTCATATTATGTATGTTGAATAGGAAAGCGATATTAGCAGGTGCATCTTATCTTCATTCCGCGCGCGTACACACATTTCCAAGACTGTGTCCCTGTAGTAAAACTCATTATTCTTACTCGTTTTGGAAGAAACAAGCCTGAAACCTTGAACATAGAGGGCTGACACCCAGTGGAAGCCATAGGAATTGCGTTCTGAGAGCTAGATTGAATTATTTCCCTATACTTTCCATTGTAAGAGCATGGGTTCTCCAAAAACAAAATCTGGTGTTTTTTCTTTGGATTTTCTCCTACCATATCTATTGTGTTATAGTCTCATACATTATTTTAACATTTCTACAAACTTTCAAGAGTTTTCTTTCCAATGTTACCAATTATATGCATATCCTGGCTTTAGGGCCTGAGCAACAGGCAGTTTACTTTGGGCATGTCAGTCAGGCGGAAATTGAGAAAAAAGGACCCTAGCCTGAAGAAGTTGTTAAGCAAGTCAGCCATAACAGCTTTGTTTTTTAAAAAAGGCAGTAAACAAGGCTGAATGAACTGTTTCGCTACCAGACAAGGCTCCGCTGATAGCCAGGTGTAGCAGTGGTAAGGATTCACTCCATTGTGCTGTAAAGTAAGCTCTGCTGTTGGGACAGCTTTATGTAGGCCCTAACAGGTTGTGGGCACCGCTTGTCACAGTTATAGTGCAATTAATGTATTGTTTAGTGTTGTGTTGTGTAGTGGCTTTGCTGGCATGCTGTCACGCCCTGACCTTAGAAAGCTTTTATGTCTCTATTTTGGTTTGGTTAGGGTGTGATTTTGGTGGGCATTCTATGTTATTTTTTCTATGTTTTGTATTTCTTTGTTTTGGCCAGGTATGGTTCTCAATCAGGGACAGCTGACTATCGTTGTCTCTGATTGGGAACCATACTTAGGTAGCTTTTTCCCACCTATGTTTTGTGGGTAGTTATTTTCTGTTTGATGTTTTCTGCACCTGACAGGACTGTTTCGGTTTTGTTTATTCTCTTTGTTATTTTGTTATAGTGTTCAGTTTAAATAAAAAGCATGAACACTTACCACGCTGCGCTTTGGTCCGATTCCTCTTCTTCAGACGACGACACCCGTTACACATGCATCTCAAATATATTTTTGGAGTTTGCCCCACCAAGATTTACATGCTAAAATCGCCACTGGTTAAAACATACAGTCAGAAATAACTTTTGGATATCAGAGTGGCGATGACTCACCAGCATTACGACCAAGAAATACGCCCCCCGGGGTAATTAAACTTATCCCAGAGGCTGCTCCAAAATGCCGCCGGCGGAGAAGATGTATTCGGAGTGGACTTCCAGTCCGACTCAGGAGATGGGCACACCATCCACCGCTTCCGAGTATATTGTCTCTGGACAGTAAAGTAGACGAGCTCAGGGCGAGGATCTACTTCCAGAGAGACAACAGAGACTGTAACATACTCTGTTTCACGGAAACATGGCTCTCCCCGGATATACTGTCCATACAGCCAGCTGGGTTCTCAGTACACCACGTAGACAGAAATAATAATGTTTCATGATTAACCACTCATGGTGTGACTGTGATAACGTACAGAAACTCAAGTCCTTTTGTTCACCCGACCTAGAATACCTCACAATCAAATGCCAACAAATACTACTTCCCAAGAGAATTCTCTTCTGTTATAGTCACAGCCGTGTATATTTCCCCTCAAGCCGATACCACGACGGCCCTTAAGGTACAGTAATTACTTACATTTATTACAAAATTACAAGGATTAGTATTGTTAGAATAATAATTTGATTAATTAAATTAACAAAGATATAGGCCTACTCAATAACACAACAATAACTATTCTAGTGGTGTTGAGTAGTAGCCTAGAAAGCTAAATTAGAAAAGCAGGATTGTCTTTTTTTCTCCCTTTTTAACATTACAATTAACAATGGAAAATTGGTAACTCTGTCTTCATCGGTTTCTTTCTGTGTAAGCATTTTCCAATCCTGGAGTCTGAGCCCTTGTGGAAATCTGCGTTACAGAAGAAGAATATCGTTATGACTAGCTAGTTATCTAGTTGACAAAGGTGCTAAATCGTCCAGCAGAATTCATGTATACAAAAAAGCTAAACAAACTGCATGGGAAAACTTACTTTCTATCTCTTGTGTTGACGTTTATGTCTTATCTACAATATTTTGTTACTTTCACTGTAATGTCTCATGTCTGAATTTTGCAAGCTGACCTTCTTCTCCACACGTTCTTTGCGCAATGTCAGATGGCATCAGTGTCAACAAATGTGGGCCCGTTCAAGGTTGTCACTATTTTGAGTGTGTTACACAGATGGGTAGATCTTGACATCATGCTTTAATTCCTTGAATAAATCAATAATTGCACCAATGCATCCCATCCAAAAGTGAGAATGTTCCTTAACAGTGAAACCCTTGCAAGGTTACATTGTGGCATAAGAGATTGTCTTATGATCATTTTAAGTGCATTTATAAACCATTATTCAACCAACCCTAATAGGCTTACAATTTGTCAAGCACAAATGACTATCTTACAATTTTAACCATAACTGTTTATTCATTTGTCTAAAAATGTTTAATTGATGGCTAAAGTAATTGACCGATTGCACCGTTAACTGATTTAATAATTTCAAGTATTTTTTTTATGTGAACCATTTGTGAACTTGTTTTTGCCATTGGACCTGGGCATCAGACTCCAGAGCCCTTTGTTGAGTTGTGTTAATGAGGTGGTCTATTTTCAATTGGCCAACACTTATAACATGGTTAGTGCAGGCTGAAATATACAGGCTGAAACATGGTGCATTTGGAATATATGGTTGGGATGCTATTGGACAACTTTAACATGTGTAACGAGCATGGTAACAAGCATTCGTTGTTACACCACTGTAATTACAGACTGCAATTACCACCAGTTACATGTTGTTATTACAGTGTAACTATGTATTTTACAATGAATTACAATACTTGTTACAGTGTTGTTACAGTGTAATTACACTGTAATAAGGACCCCTTAAAATACTATAGGCACGCGCATACTGAGATGGCATCATCTATTGCACAATTGGGTTGTTCCCTAACATTTGTTATAGAGCCCGCTTCCTTATCTGACCATTAGCTGATGTCAAACACACATGGGTCTGAAAAGACGATTCTCTTACTCAACAGCATGCAGCGAATTTGTATTAGATGAAAATACGAAATTGTATTTCGTATTCGTAAAGTAAAGTAAAGCATACCATAAAATGGTGTCTTTTTACATACATAATCAGCATGCAATTTAGAATGCAAGTACGGGTATTCAGATACGGCCACTGTCACCTCGGAAAATATTTACTGGCTTTAACATGCACCGTACAGTACCTTGTACAATACAACAAAAGCCAGAGGAGATTACAAAGCAAGATTTAGACAAAGTTTTAAAAAAATATCTGTTTTCACTTACGGAGTTTGTTGATATCTGGGCTGGTTTTGCATAACAGGAAGGAATAACTCACACGAAAACCATCCTTTGCATAAGTGTCGTTAAATAAGCAGCGGCAGTATGAATCTGTTATTATACAGTTGTCGCAGTTATACATATTACACAGTTACAACCCTGTTATTCCACCATCTTCCAATATCAATCCTATTACTGCTCCCACTTTCAATGCACTCGGGTCACTTTAGCATGGAGACATATAATTTACTCTTAACCATAATCTGATACTTTAGCTACTTACAAAGCACAAGTTTCTTTACAGAGCGGTAGGTATTTTGTAACTTCAGTCTATGATAGCAACAGACAGTATACCAGACAGGAGATAATTAGAGAGACACAGTGTTCACCCTACCGTGAGTGTTGGAGCAGACAAGAGAGACATTCTAAAGGAGATTAGTGCTGACATTTCCCGTGTCTCTATGTGCGAGCGATCACACCGGCACCGCTGTGTGAGGGAGGCCCTTTGTCACTTGTACGACTCAGTGGGAGAGGGAACAAGAGATGTGATGACACCCAACCACTTGAAACAGATCAAAACCCAAACCACTAAGTCAGGATGCTCAAATTAACAATGCAGCTTCTCTGCTTCCTGACTTCCTCCCAGTGCCTCTGAACGTTATACAATCTAAACAGACATATTCACATCTATGTATATCGTGAGTAGAATGAATCTGATGTAATTAGTTTCCTTTGAATAAGAATTTTGCTCATTGAAAACAAATCGCAACTTACAACATTTCCTCTCAACACCACACTAAGCCAGTAATAAAAAATATCACCTCCCAAAATATTATGCTCCAATATTAGAGCTATCGCTATAGAGAACCGTTCCATTCATGTAAAAGGAACCGAGACGAGAGGGCGCTATCAGCAGAGGAGGGCCCGTGGTTAACCATGAGAGGGCCCCTTACAATAATAATCCAGCGCTATTGTCAAGCTGTAGAGAGCTGTTAAAAATGTATTTGGGCTGTTCAACAGTCAATAACATATTCCCTAGGGGCCTGCGGTTTTCCACTGCGCTCCTCAGTCATGTGTTAAACCTTGAACCCCCCACCCCACCCCACACACACTCAGCAGTGAAGGACTAAGTGTTATTGACTACTTACAGAGCTTAATGTTTCTCCCCGGCCTCCCCCTGGGCTATCCCTCCTCCTGATTTATCTGTGTGGTGTTTAAATTAAGAATAGCAGAATGAACAGCTTGAAAACCTTATAGACTGACAGGGACTTTACAGGGATAGGAGCTATTTGTTGCTGATAGTACAATAAGAATCTGTTGGTTGTGTATCTACCTTCCATTTCAGATTATTCACATGTAGGACTGATGCCTCCCACTGGGCACACACTGGTTGAATCATGTAATTGAACTGTTTCCATGTAATTTAACTGAAATTACATTGAACCAACGTGGAATAGAATTGAATTGACCATCTGTGCCCAGTGGGTTGGTTAGTACTGGTTTGCAAATGGTTCAAGTTTAAGCATACATTGTTGCAATATACAGTGCGTTCAGAAAGTATTCAGACCCCTTAACTTTTTCCACATTTTGTTACGTTGCAGTTATTTTAAAATGGATTTAAAAAATGTTTCCCCTCATCAATCTACACACAATACCCCACAAAGACTAGATGGCTAACTAAGATGGCATAGCAGTGGGGATGTCTGTTTTGATTGTCTGGTCCCGTCCCTTGTATATATCTTCTTTCTTCGTATATATTTCGTATATATTTGTTTGTTTTTTAAAATCTAATTTTCCATCATCGGACTGAACATACTCTCCTGCAACCCGCCTCACCCAACGTGGTACGGATCTACTATTTTTACACTTTTGAACCGGAACCCCCTTCAGCAGCTAGCCAGCTAACTAGCTAGTAGCTAGTAGTCAGTTAGCAACTGCTAGCGGTCATCACCGTTAACCCGGACGGTCAGCCCCAGCCCAGGCAACTCCTGCCAGCCCGCACAGCGTGATGTCTACCCAGAGCATATCGAACTGCTTTTCTCTACCACATCTCCGGATTCCTACCGCAAGCTCTTAACCTTTACTCCGGATCATATCCGAGTGGCTACTCCTGTCTAACGTCTCTGTTTATTTTTATATTTTTTTTATTTAACCAGGTAGGCTAGTTGAGAACAAGTTCTCATTTGCAACTGTGACCTGGCCAAGATAAAGCGTAACAATTCGACACATACAACAACACAGAGTTACACATGGAATAAACAAAATATACAGTCAATAATACAGTAGAACAAAATAAATTAAAAAGTCTATATACAGTGAGTGCAAATTAGGTAAGTTAAGGAAATAAATAAGCCATGGTGGCGAAGTAATTACAATATAGCAATTAAACACTGGAATGGTAGATCGGCAGAAGATGAATGTGCAGGTAGAGATACTGGGGTGCAAAGGAGCAAAATAAATAAATAAATACCAGTATGGGGATGAGGTAGGTGGATAGATGGGCTGTTTACAGATGGGCTATGTACAGGTGCATTGATCTGTAAGCTGCTCTGACAGCTGGTGCTTAAAGCTAGTGAGGGTGATGTGAGTCTCCAGCTTCAGAGATTTTTGCAATTTGTTCCAGTCATGGGCAGCAGAGAACTGGAAGGAAAGACGACAAAAGGAGGAATTGGCTTTGGGGGTGAACAGTGAGATATACCTACTGGAGCGCGTGCTCTGTCACGAAGCAAGCACCAGTTAGCTTGGAGCTAGCCTCAAACTACACCCATCTTCCGGCTAGCCAAAGAGATTCCATCAAGCAAGTCCTGGGATGGATGGTGCCGGCTCAGCGTTCCTGGTCTCCTGGTCTCCTGGGCGTCTCTTCGGCCCAGGATATCCCGCGCCGGCTCTGCGCACTGTGTCTCCGGTGCGCCTTCACAGCCCAGTGCGTCCTGTGCCAGCGCCCCGCATTTGCCTGGCGAAAGGAAGCCTCCAGCCAGAACAGATTGTGCCAGCTCTACGCTCGAGACCTCCAGTGCACCTCCACGGCCCAGTGTATCCGGTGCCTGCTCCACGCTCCAGGCTTCCAGTGCATCTCCCCAGTCCAGTGAGACCTGTTCTGGTTCCACATACCAGGCCTCCAATGTGTCTCCCCAGCCTGGTGAGCCCTGTGGCAGCTCCACGCACCAGGCTTCTAGTACATCTCCTCAGTCCGGTGAGACCTGTTCCGGCTCCACGTACGAAGCCTCCAGTGATGATCCATGGCACGAAGCCTCCAGTGATGATCCATGGCACGAAGCCTCCAGTGATGATCCATGGCATGAAGCCTCCAGTGATGATCCATGGCCTGGAGCCTGCAGTGATGATCCATGGCACGAAGCCTGCAGTGATGATCCAGGGAAAGGTGCCTCCAGCGACGGTCCCCAGTCCGGAGCCTCCAGCGACGGTCGGCAGTCCAGAGCCTCCAGCGACGGTTCCCAGTCCGGAGCCTTCAGCGAGGGTTCCCAGTCCAGAGCCTTCAGCGAGGGTTCCCAGTCCAGAGCCTCTGGCGATGATCTACGCTCCGGAGGTCCCGGAAATTATCTCTGCACCAGAGGCGCCACCAAAGTGGGGTGAGTGTGGTTCCCAATCAGAGGCAGCTCTTTATCATTGTCTCTGATTGGGGATCATACTTAGGCAGCCCTTTTTCCCACTATTAGATTGTGGGATCTTGTTTTCTGTTTAGTGTCTGTATCTGACAGAACTGTGCACTTTTGTTTTCACTTTTGTTATTTTGTTTGAGTGAAAATAAAAATCATGAACACTTTCCACGCTGCGCTTTGGTCCACTCCTCTCGACGAGAGCCGTAACACTGTGCCCAAACAATTCGAGCTTCTACTTTTAAAAATCCACCTTTCCAGAAACAAGTCTCTCACTGTTGCCGGTTGCTTTAGACCCCCCTCGTCCCCAGTTGTGCCCTGAACACCATATGTGAATTGATTGCCCCCCATCTATCTTCAGAGTTCGCACTGTCAGGTAACGTAAACTGCGACATGCTTAACACCCCGGTCGTCCTACCTTCTAAGCTAGATTACCTCAATATCACACAATCTCATCAAGGAACCTACCAGGTACAACCCTACATCTGTAACCATGGTCACCCTCTTAGATATCATCCTGACCAACATGCCATCCAAATACACCTCTGCTGTCTTCAATCAGGATCTCAGCGATCACTGCCTCATTGCCTGCGTGCGTACTGGGTCCACAGTCAAATGATCACCCCCATCACTGTCAAATGCTCCCTAAAACCCTTCAGCGAACAGGCCTTTCTGATCGACCTGGCCCAGGTATCCTGGAAGGATATTGATCTCATCCCGTCAGTAGAGGATGTCTGGTTGCTCTTCAAAAGTGCTTTCCTCTCCATCTTAAATAAGCATGCACCATTCAAAAAATGTGGAACTAAGAACAGATAAAGCCCTTGGTTCACCGCAGACTTGACTGCCCTTGACCAGCACAAAAACATCCTGTGGCGTTCTGCATTAGCATCGAATAGCCCCCGCGATATGCAACTGTTCAGGGAAGTCATGAACCAATATACTCAGTCAGTTAGGTAAGCTAAGGCTAGTTTTTTCAACCAGAAATTTGCATCCTGTAGCACTAATTCCAAAAGGTTTTTGGACACTGTAAAGTCCATGGAGAATAAGAGCACCGCCTCCCAGCTGCCCACTGCACTGAGGATAGGAAACACTGTCACCACCGATAAATCTACGATAATCGATCATTTCAATAAGCATTTTCCATGGTGGGCCATGCCATCCACCTGGCTACCCCTACCCTGGCCAACATCTCAGCACCCCATGCAGAAACTTGCCCCCCCCCCTGCTTCTCGTTCCCAGACAGCTGATGTTCTGAAAGAACTGCAAAATATGGATCCCTACAAATCAGCTGGGCTGGACAATCTGGACCCTCTCTTTCTAAAATTATCCTCCAAAATAGTTGCAATCTCTATGATTAGCCTATTCAACCTCTCTTTCGTCTTGTCTGAGATCCCCAAAGATTGGAAAGCTGCCACGGTCATCCCCCTCTTCAAAGGGGGAGACACTAGACTCAAACTGTTATAGACCTATATCCATCCTGCCCTTAATAAACAGATCACCGACCATTTCGAATCCCACAGTACCATCTCCACTATGCAATCCCGTTTCCGAGCTGGTCATGGGTGCACCTCAGTCACGCTCAAGGTCCTAAACGATATCATAACCGCCATCGATGCAGCCGTCTTCATCGACCTGGTCAAGGCTTTCGACTCTGTCAATCATTGCGGCAGACTCAATAGCCTTGGCTTCTCAAATGACTACCTCGCCTGTTTCACCAACTACTTCTCAGATAGAGTTCAGTGTATCAAATTGGAGGGCCTGTTGTCCGGACCTCTGGCAGTCTCTATGGGGGTACCACAGGGTTCAATTCTCGTCTCTTTTCTCTGTATATATCAATGATGTCGCTCTTGCTGCCACCCACCTCTGCGAGCTGTATGCTCTCATTGGCTGGCCCTCATTACATATCCATCGCCAAACCCACTGGCTCCAGGTAATCTATAAGTCTTTGCTAGGTAAATCCCCGCCTTATCTCAGCTCACTGGTCACCAAGCAACACCCACCCGTAGCATGCGCTCCAGCAGGTATATTGCACGGGTCATCCCCAAAGCTGACACTTACTTTGGCCGCCTTTCCTTACAGTTCTCTGAAGCCAATGACTGGAAAAAATTGCAAAAATCTCTGAAACTGGAGTCTTATATTTCCCTCTCTAACTTTAAGCATCAGCTGTCTGAGCAGCTCACCGATCGCTGTACCTGTACACAGCCGATCTGTAAATAGCACATCCAACGACCTCATCCCCATATTATTACTTACCGTCTTGCTCTTTTGCATCCCAGTATCTCTACTTGCACATCATCATCTGCACAGCTATCATTCCAGTATTAATGATCAATTGTAATTATTTTTGCCTCTATGGCCTATTTATTGCCTACCTCCCTACTCTTCAACATTTGCACACACTGTACATAAATTTTTCTCTTTTTCTTTTCTTTTGTGTTATTGACTCTACGATTGTTTATGTGTAACTCTGTGTTGTTGTTTTTGTCGCACTGCTTTGCTTTATCTTGGCCAGGTTGCAGTTGTAAATGAGAACTTGTTCTCAACTGGCCTACCTGGTTAAATAAAGGTTAAAACATTTATTTAAAAAAGACAAAACTTGTCAAGAAGCCACTCCTGCGTTGTCTTGGCTATGGGTTGTTGTCCTGTTGGAAGGTGAACCTTAGGGTCGTTATCCTGTTGGAAGGTGAACCTTTTCCCCAGTCTGATGTCCTGAGTGCTCTGGAGCAGGTTTTCATCAAGGATCTCTCTGTACATTGTTCCGGTGATCTTTCCCTCGATCCTGACTAGTCTCCCAATCCCTGCCATTGAAAAACATCCCCACAGCATGATGCTGCCACCACCATGCTTCACCGTAGAGATGGTGCCAGGTTTCCTACAGACGTGACTCTTGGCATTCAGGCCAAAGAGTTCAATCTTGGTTTCATCAGACCCGAAAATATTGTTTATAATGGTCTGAGAGTCCTTTAGGTGCCTTTTGGCAAACTCCAAGAAGGGCTGTCAAATCACAGCAAATCAAATTGTATTTGTCACATACTCCGAATACAATGAAATGCTTACTTACATGCCCTCAACCAACAATGCAGTTCAAGAAATAGAGTTAATAAAATATTTACTAAATAAACTAAAGTTTAAAAAATGGAATCAATCAATAGGTAACACAATAAATGTACATAACAATAAGGAGGCTATATACAGGGGGTACCGGTACCGAGTGTTAATCGAGGTAATTTGTAAAGTGACAATGCATAGATAATAAACAACGAGTAGCAGCTGTGTAAAAACAAAGGGGTGGGGGGTTTAATGTAAACGTTCCGGGTGGCCATTTGATTAGTTTAGTTGTTCAGGAGTCTTATGGCTTGAGGGTAGAAGCTGTTAAGGAGCATTTTGGTCCTAGACTTGATGCTCCGGTACCGCTTGCCATGCGGTAGCAGAGAGAACAGTCTATGACTTGGGTGACTGGGGTCTGGGGTATTTGACAATTGTTTGGGCCTTCCTCTGACACCACCTAGTATAAAGGTCCTGAATGTCAGGAACCTTGGCCCCAGTGATGTACTGGGCCGTACGCACTACCCTCTGTAGCACCTTCCGGGCAGATGCCAAGCAGTTGCCATAGTAGGCTGTAATGAAACCAGTCAGGATGCTCTCGATGGTGCAGCTGTATAACTTTTTGAGGATCTGGGGACCCATGCCAAATCTTTTTTGTCTCCTGAGGGGAAAAAGTGTTGTCGGGCCCTCTTCACAACTGTCTTGGTGCGTTTGGACCATGATAGTTTGTTGGTGATGTGGACACCAAAGAACTTGAAACTCTCAACCTGCTCTATTTTACCTTTATTTAACTAGGCGATGTTAATGGGGGCCTGCATGGCCCTCCTTTTCCTATAGTCCATAATCAGCTCCTTTGTCTTGCTCACATTGAGAGAGAGGTTGTTGTCCTGGCACCACGCTGCCAGGTCTATGACCTTGTCCCTATAGACTGTCTCATCATTGTCGGTGATCAGGCCTACCCCGGTTGTGTCATCAGCAAACTTAATGATGGCTTTGGAGTCGTGCTTGACCAAGGAGTCGTGGGTGAACAGGGAGTACTGCAGTGTTGTTGCCTACACTTACCACCTGGGGGTGGCCCCTAAGGAAGTCCAGGATCCAGTTGCAGAGGGAGGTGTTTAGTACCAGGGTCCTTAGCTTAGTGACAAGCTTTGTGGGCACTATCATCTGGGGTGTAGTTAATGAACAGCATTCTCACATCGGTGTTCCTTTCGTCCAGGGGGGAAAGGGCAGTGTGGAGTGTGGATGAGATTGCATAATCTGTGGATCTTTTGGGGCGGTATGCGAATTGGAGTGGGTCTAGGGTTTCTGGCTTGATGGTGTTGATGTGAGTCATGACCAGCCTTTCAAAGCACTTCTTGGCTAGCGATGTGAGTGCCACGGGGCCCGTAATCATTTATGCAGGTTACCTTCACTATCTTGGGCACAGTGACTATGGTGGTCTGTTTGAAACATGTAGGTATTACAGACTCGGCCAGGGAGAGGTTGAAAATGTCAGTGAAGACACTTGCCAGTTGGTCCGTGCATGCTTCGTAGTGGTAATCCATCTGGCCCCGCGGCTTTGTAAATGTTGACCTGATTAAAGGTCATCCGGAACAGCTGGTGCTCTCATGCATGCTTCAGTGTTGCTTGCCTCAAAGCGAGCATAACAGGCATTTCGGTCTGGTAGGCTCACGTCACTGGGCAGCTCGCGGCTGGGTTTCCCTTTGTAGTCCGTAATAGTTTTCAAGCCCTGCCACATCCGACGAGCGTCAGAGCCGATGTAGTAGGATTCAATCTTAGTCCTGTATTGACGCTTTGCCTGTTTGATGGTTTGTCTGAGGGCGTAGCGGGATTTCTTATAAGCGTCCGGAATAGTGTCCCGATTAGTGCCCCGCTTTCCCGCATGAAAGCGGAAAATCTATCTTTTTATCTCAGTGTGAATATTGCCTGCAATCCATGGCTTCTGGTTGGGAAATGTACGTATGGTCAATGTTGGGACAATGTTGTCGATGCACTTCTTGATGAAGCCTGTGAATATGACTTATAAATGCCTCATGAGATTAGTTAAACTGTTACGCTCCATGAGAACCCAAAATATAAACTTGTTTTTCTCCAATGTTTGTAAACATTTATTTAACTAAGCAAGTCAGATAAGAACAAATTCTTATATATAATGACGGCCTACACCAGCCAAATCCGGACGGCGCTGGGCCAATTGTGCACCGCCCTATGGGACTCTCAATCACGGCTGGTTGTGATACATCCAGGATTTGAACCAGGGTGTCTGTAGTGACGCCTCTAGTACTGAGATGCGGTGCCTTGGACCACTGTGACACTTGGGAGGTAATATATGCCGTATACAATAAATGCACTGATCTACCAGGCACTGTTGTACAGTAACCACTGCCATTATCATTCGTTACAAATCACTCTCAGCAAAGTCCACTTCGTGCTATTGTAATTCCACTTGAAAAAGACATTACATATCTCCCCAGGGTCACCAACAAACACAGTGAGGCAACAGCCAGCAATAGCCATGAAATTCCCTTGAACAAACTTGGCTGAACTGCTCTGTTTTACCCCCCCCCCAACGCAATTATTTTCTAAAGTAAAAAACAAAACTGCTCCCCGATGGCGCTATCCTAACAGCATTGTTAACTCTAATGACAGATTACAGAGTTAATTGCCTGGATCATTATAGAATTAGAGTCAGATTTATATGGATAAAGTGTTTGGCGAGTAAATTAACATTTGTTTGTGTAGGGCAGCCTTGGAAACAAAACATGCATACATTGTGTGGTACAATTGTATTCTCATGGAGGCGAGACCACATACACTCATGCATTTGACCACTTTCACATAATCAAGGCTACTGGTATTTCACTGGTGATTGTAGTCTATGTCAAAGGATAAAGGTTGTTCACTGACAGTGCAGAGAGATTCTCTCATTTGTCTCCATGCCATTTGAAACAGGCCACTGTACTGTATATCTAAAGTACTATTTTCTACATTGTATAATAATAGTGAAGACATAAAAACGATGAAATAACACATATGGAATCATGCAGTAAGAAAAAGTGTTAAAATCAAAATATATTTTATATTTGAGATTCTTCGAAGTAGCCACCCTTTGCCTTGATGACAGCTTTGCACACTCTTGGTGTTCTCTCAACCAGTTTCATGAGGTAGTAGCTTGGAATCCATTTCAATGAACAGGTGTGTCTTGTTTGAAGTTCATTTGTGGAATTTCTGTCCTTCTTAATGCATTTGAGCCAATCAGTTGTGTTGGGAAAAGGTAGGGGTGGTATACAGAAGATAGCCCCATTTGGTAACAGACCAATTCCATTATATGGCAATAACAGCTCAAATAAGCAAAGTGAAATGACAGTCCATCATTACTTTAAGACATGAAGGTCAGTCAATCTGGAAAATGTCAAGAACTTTGAACGTTTCTTCAAGTGCAGTCGCAAAAACCATCAAGCGCTATGATGAAACTGGCTCTCGTGAGGACCACCACAGGAATGGAAGACTCAAAGTTACCTCTGCTGCAGTGGATAAGTTCATTAGAGTTAAAGTAACAGGCACATCTCAACATCAACTGTTCAGAGGAGACTGTGTGAATCAGGCCTTCATGGTCTAATTGCTGCAAAGCAACCACTACTAAAGGACACCAATAATAAGAAGAGACTTGCTTGGGCCAAGAAACATGGACATTAGACTGGTGAAAATATATCCTTTTTTTAGATTTTCGGTTCCAACCGAGACGCAGAGTAGATGATCTCCGCATGTCTGTTTCCCACCGTGAAGCATGGAGGAGGAGGTGTGATGGTGTGGGGGTGGTGACACTGTCTGTGATTTATTTAGAATTCAAGGCACACTTAACCAGCATAGCTACCACAGCATTCTGCAGTGATACACCATCCCATCTGGTTTGTGCTTAGTGGGACTATCATTTGTTTTTCAACAGGACAATGACCCAAAACACACCTCCAGGCTGTGTAAGGGCTATTTCACCAAGAATGAGAGTGATGGAGCGCTGCATCAGATGACCTGGCCTCCACAATCACCTGACCAATTGAGATGGTTTGGGACGAGTTTTACTGCAGAGTGAAGGAAATGCAGCCAACGAGTGCTCATCATATGTGGGAACTCCTTCGAGACGGTTGGAAAAGCCTTCAAGGTGAAGCTGGTTGAGAGAATGCCAAATGTGTGCAAAGCTGTCATCAAGGCAAAGGGTGGCTACTTTGAAGAATCTAAAATCTAAATTTGTTTAACACTTTTTTGGTTCCACATGATTCCATATGTGTAATTGCAGAGTTTTGATGTATTCACTATTATTCTACAATGTAGAAAATAGCAACAAATAATGAAAAACCCTTGAATGAGTAGGTGTGTCCAAACTTTTGACTGGTACTGTATGTTGGTTTTGTTGGTAGCAGCCAGGGGAATAAATTCAGTGACTGTTTGTCGTTTGTTTCTAGACTTCAATGCACTCCCCGACCTGTTTACCTGACCTGGGGGGGGGGGACCAGGACCAGAGATGGAGAAAGACAGAAGTCAAACCATTTCAAGCTGCTGAAAGTAAAGATGTGTAGCTACTACTTTTTAAATGTAAGTCATTTAGCAGACACTGTTAATCAGAGCGACTTACAATTAGTGCATTCATCTTAAGATAGCTGGGGTTGGTCGTCGGAGGCGCCGTAACAGTTATTCATTACGCAATTTAGACGCTTATAAATGAACCTTCTTGTTTTTCTTCAATGTATGATCTCAAATAAGAATAAGAAGAAATTAAGTATTTTCTGTCACATGGCTTTACTAACAGCTTTACTAACAGCCAACCTTTGTCACATTCATTGAATGGATGACCAAGGAGACCAAGGCGCAGCGTGATGTGAACACATTCTTCTATTTATTAACGAAGAACACTTGCAAACAAACGTGACGCTATATATAAACAAGTGCAGACACAGGCAACTAACCATAGACAATAACCCACAAAATACCCAAGGAATATGGCTGCCTAAATATGGTTCCCAATCAGAGACGACGATAAACAGCTGCCTCTAATTGAGAACCAATCTAGGCAACCATAGACATACAAAACACCTAGACTAGTAAACACCCATAGACATACAAAACCCCTAGACAGGGCCAAACACACATATATCACCCATGTCACACCCTGACCTAACCAAAATAATAAAGAAAACAAAGAATACTAAGGTCAGGCGTGACAACTTTAGTGTTGCTATGACTCTTACCACCACCGGGACCATCTTAATAGTGAAAACATTCGTTTTCAAAGTCTCCTCCATGGAAAACAATACTCTGGAAAGGTAATGGCGCCACTGGAACAGGTTGCGGTACGCAGTATTTCCCATATTTTGTCCGTACGAGTGGTGGAGATTTATGGTGAGTTAAGACACTGAAGGAGAGAGAAGTTCTTGCACAGAGAGAGTGGGGCTTCAAAGCTTTGCCCACTGGCTGTGTCTTGTGATATTTATTTATTGAGATGATTTTGCCAGAAACCCACTGGCCTCCCCATGCCCTTCCACTCTTTGATATGCTGCTTCATTCTTAGCTCAGTGTCCTCCGAGAAAGAGGGGTCAGGGGTCGCCAAAGAGAACTCCTGAGTAAAACATGGCTCACACACTTACACACAGGGATACACACACACACACACACACAGCCCAGACGATGCACCGGGAGAGAGCAGGACGAGGGGAAATCAGGAATTGATTGTTGTTTAAGGGCCAATGATATGTTTCCTCTACCATGTTGAGGCCTGCACCTCACACATAAATAACAGATTAGCGCATTGAAACCATTACCATACATACTCAATTAGATCAGCACTCAGTGCTAAAACCCCTACTCTCTGGATGGGGTCTATCCCATAGTGAAGCTCAGTTTAACTTTGTGTGGCGAGGGGGACAAAAACACCCCCAGGCCTAAATATCGAGGTGTCATGACACTCACGCACACTCACACGCAAACACACACACACACACACACGTAAATCCTAATCAAAGACAATGGCCAGTGAGTTGATCATATCACCCAGCTCGGGCCCACCCAGCACCTGAGCTGATCGTCATAGAAGTGCTGAACATGACACAATCAAATCAAAGTTCATTGGTCGCGGACACTGTTTTGCAGATGTAATAGGGGGTTTAGCCTCAATTCGTGGGGACATGGACTCTACAAGGTGTTGAAAGCGTTCCACAGGGATCCTGGCCCATGGTGACTCCAACGCTTCCCACAGTTGTGTCAAGTTAAAGGTAAATAAAGGTAAATAAAGTTGGCTGGATGTCCTTTAGGTGGTGGACCATTCCTGATACACACGGGAAACTGTTGAGCGTGAAAAACCCAGCAGCGTTGCAGTTCTTGACACACAAACTGGTGCACCTGGCACCTACTACCATACCCCGTTCAAATACACTTAAATATTTTGTCTTGCCCATTCACCCTCTGAATGGCACACATACACAATTCATGTCTCAGTTGTCTCAAGGCTTAAAAATCCTTCTTTAACCTGCCTCCTCGCCTCCATCTACACTGACATCCAAAGGGATTATAGCTTTCACCTGCATTCACCTGGTTAGTTTATGTCATGGAAAGAGCGGGTGTTCCTAATGTTTTGTACACTCAGTGTACATATGAAGAGGGTAAAACAGTATGTAAACATTATTCAAGTGACCAGTGTTCAATGACTATATACATCAGGGAGCAGTCTCTAAGGTGCACGGTAGAGTACCTGATGGTAACCTGCTAATGACAGTGGTTGAGGTTCTGGCTTGGAGATAGAAGCTGATGAGTTCACTATGAATGTATTCCCACATCCCACCCCAAATCGACCCCAAATCAACCCCAAGGGCTGGGGACTTCTGGTTCCCATTAGGTAACATCATGACTTTATTAGGGGCCTCAGTGTAACACAGCCAGTCTAGGGCCAGGGATGGACCAGGTGTGTTGTGTTTATAGGCACTATAACTTCCCAGTGTACTGACCTTTCTATAGAAACCACAATATGTAGAGTGGGGTATTTTAAACCATGTCTTCCCTTGGCAACTATTTAAGTCGCCTATACTACACTACACAAAAATATAAACACAACATGTAAAGTGTTGGTCCCATGTTTCATGAGCTGAAGTAAAAGATCCCAGAAATGTTCCATATTTCAACAAAAAGCGTTTTTCTCTCAAATTTTTGTCAGTGAGCATTTCTCGTTTGCCAAGATAATCTTTGAAATTGTTACATGTTGCGTTTATAGTATATATTATGCACGTGGCATATTGTACGGGATCATGTCACATATTTTATTCAGATAAAGCATCCCCTTCTAGATATAAAGTACATTTTTATGCATCATTTTCATTATTTACCTCACATGGGCACAGACGTTTAACGTTTATTCCACATTGGTTCAACGCAATTGAATTGAAATGATGTGGAAACAACGTTGGTTCAACCAGTGTGTGCCCAGTGGGATATTTGATGTTTTCTTCTCAAAAAAAGTAATTTTACAATAAAATGTCAAGGCTGAATGGAGACTTTCATAAACACATTTGACATTTCCAGGCAATTTGAGTTGTTCTGTATTGGAGCTCTGTGCAAATTGGGGATCATTTCAGTTCATGCGCATTAATGAGAGCTAATTTAAGTGGCCTGATATCCTCAAACAAACCTCTACAGTCTAGACTCTGTGGTAAAAAAAGAAGAAGAAATACATCGAAGTCCATGCATGCTGATAAAATGTCCTTTCTGGCAGTTGCTAACTCTGAGAAAGTGGTCTCTACCAATGGGACCCATGTCGGAATAGTCCACAGAGGATTGGATGGGGGGAGGGTCGGGTCGGGAAATGGGGTGTTACTCACTGCACCACAAACCATCATTTGAACCACACGGGACTCCTCCGCTCATCTATTTTTGCGTGACAGATCTCCAACATAATGCATTGTCAAATCCTTCTTTATATGGCGAGTGTGACACTCTCCATATTCAGATTTTCTCTGCCTCGTAAACCAACACGGCGCTACATTCCGCTCGCCCATCAATCAACTCGTCGCCCCCTCCTCACCTGTCAATCCATTTGAATATAAGGTGGCGCTCGGATGGCTTCTGCAAATAAGCCGGGGGGAGAATGAGGTCTCACAAACCAGTTACATGTGTTAGGGGCTGTAATTTTGATTGAGGAATATGCATACCTCCTGCACCAAAGTATGGGACAGCTTTTTTTCTCCCCTCAACCGGAACTCGATAGATAATAGGAAGTGAGATGAATTTGAGACATTTCCTTGAAAAACTATTTTTTTCTAAAGCTTTGAAAAGCCATCTGTTACATTTGCAGTGTGTGTCCTTGTAAAAATGTCTGTGAAGAAAAGTTTGAGAACCTTCAGAGAAATTTCCAAAGAAATGTCTAATGACTCCACCATACACACCCCATAAGCAATGAATTTCTGTGCTTCTGTATTAAATCAGCTCTCTTAGTAAAATCTGTAATCTATACCACAAACTCAAGACATAGAACCAATTTAACAGACACCTAACGGCCTGCCACTGTTTGTCTGTCATGGCCAGCGCCCCCCCAGATAATGATGAATAGTGAGGACGGGGGTTGGGGGGGGCAGAAGAGAGCCGTGCCGTGTGAGGATGGTCAGAAGAGAGCCGTGCCGTGTGGTCTACCACATGCATTAAATTCAAAAGGAGACTGGTGCACCAAAAACAAACTCCCACTGATCAATTGTAAGCAAAAAGGAGGGAGGGAGGCAGGGAGGGAAGAACGTCAGGGTCTGTTTGGCATATGTGATCAGCACATTGGCCAAATGATGTCATCCATCAGAACGGACATCGCAATTGGCCCGCTATTTCCTCATCAATCAAACTTGAGGGTTTGTACGGAGGGTAGGGAGGTGTGTGTGTGTGTGTGAGAGAGAGGGAACGGGAGAGAGACAAATGGACGGAGAGACACCAATAAGCTCCAGACTTCGGGAACATTAGCGTGGCCTAAGAAGCGCAGCAATGCGCTCAGTTAAAGGAGGCCTGTATACCTTGGGCTTTGGAGTCAGTTTGGTACCTAGTACCTTCACTTACCAGGTCTATAGTTTTCAGCGTTGGTACTGTCGATTGGTGTGTGTTTGGTACATATCTAGATTTTTTTTGATGAATTCTGTTTTACTATGTTTGACATGGATTTGTTTTTAAATCTGTTGCAAAGTATACATCATCTTTCACATTAGCATGTGGTTTTGACTTTTGCCAGGTCATACTGTCAAATAGAATGGGTTCTTAATAACTTAACTAATGTGAAATTCATTGGAGTTGGTTAAAAAGGTTTATTAGTGTATAGAGAAACTAAGTACAGGCTATACTCATGTTATAGTCCGAGTGTGATGTGCATTTGTCTGTTTGCGTAGTGGTTGATGTAAAACCCATTTAGACTCATCTAGGCTGAGTGGGTGGGTGGGTGAGTGAGTGGGTGGGTGGGTGGGTGGGTGAGTGAGTGGGTGGGTGGGTGGGTGGGTGAGTGAGTGAGTGGGTGGGTGGGTGGTCATATCCATAAGAACAATGTATCTGTATATTTGCTGAGGATTTTAGGGGGTTGTGGGTTAACAAACAACTATCTTGTTTTGTGCAAAGATGTCCCACTGAGCATTTACACACCTTAAATGCCCCGTCAATCATCTCTACACAAAAAAAAGACGGACACATGTAATGCATTGCTAAAGGACAGTCATAAAGAAATGGTTTTCAGTTCGTGTACTACAGTACTTTACTCATTGTTTTGGCAGTATTTAAAGGGATATATTTGGACATATTACAGTTAGATTTAATTCAAGTTTTTTTTGTTGCCTGATTTTCATATGGAAGGTGTTTGACGTGTATGAAGAATAAAAGGAGAGAGAGGCGAAGTGAGGAGAGTCAAAACAGGATGGGAGGATTAGAGCGAGGATAAGGGAAGCTTGTGAAATATAAAA
The DNA here is from genome assembly GCF_034236695.1 of Oncorhynchus nerka. Taxonomy (NCBI): domain Eukaryota; kingdom Metazoa; phylum Chordata; class Actinopteri; order Salmoniformes; family Salmonidae; genus Oncorhynchus; species Oncorhynchus nerka. Next base: position 20,801,044 of record NC_088418.1, read on the forward strand.
GGAATTGTGAAATAAAAGTTTAAGGGAGTAACAAGCAGACACACACACATTGTCATTCAACCTCAGCTATAGTGAGTGCTGGCATCCACTCGGGCTGGGAGCGGTTCTAAGAAGGGTTCTGTGTGCCAGTTCTACCACAACACCCCAGTGGGTCTGCGTTCCATCTTCCATCTGCTTCCCTTCTCATAATCTAGCTCCGAGGCAGCCACCTTCCCCAACATGACTCACACACAGAAACACAGTTTCATCTATGTGCTGATGACGCAGTTCTAGACTTGTGTGAAGCCCACACACACAGTGGGGTTTATAGCTTTACCTTTCTTTTTTGACTGATAGAGAGGAGGTAAGAGAAGCGCTGTCCTCTGGAGAGAGAGGCGCCTTAAATCAGTGGTACAACTTTGCACTTTTTTGTATGTGCTTCTGTTTTTCAGCGCCAAACCCACCACTTGTGTGCGTGGTCAAAGAGCTCTATTTTCATGTCATCTGACCGTAGCATCGGTTCCAATCCAAGTGGCAAAGGCGTTTATCAAACTCCAGGGAGTGCTATGGTCAGATGACATGAAAATAGAGCTCTTTGGCCACGCACACCAGTGGTGGGTTTGGCGTTGAAAAACAGAAAAGTACCTCAATACCTACGGTAAATTATAGTGGTGGATCTTTGATGTTATGGAGCTATTTTGCTTCCACTGGTCCTGGGATCTTGCTAAGGTCAACGGCATCATTCACATCATACCCAGAACCAGGACATTTTAGCCAAAAACCTGGTTGCCTCTGCCAGGAGGCCGACACTTGGCCGCAAGTGGATCTTCCAGCAAGACAATAACCCCAAGCACACATCAAAATCCACAATCCATCTCAGTCTCCAGACTATTGAAAACCTGTGGTTTGAATTGAAGAGGCCAGTCCATCAGAGCAGACTGAAGGATCTGGAAAGACTCTGTATGGAGGAATGGTCTCAGATCCCTCCCAACATGTGTTCTCCAATGTCATAAAACATGTTAGAAAAAAACTTAGTGTTGTAATCCTCGCAGGGGGAGGGTGCTGGAGTACTGAAAACAGGGGCGCCAATAACTCACCCCTATCTTTGAGAGTTTTTTAAAATTACTTGTTAAATGAAATCTCTTTCTCTGACCAATTGTGTTATTATTTTGAGCATACAACATAGCTCAGTATTTTTATTGTTAATTTTATACAGTCTTTTTTGCTCATCTTTATCAAAGGTGCCAATACTTATGGACCAGTCTGTAGATCCTTCTCAAGGAACATCAGAGGAACGTCAACATTTAAAAGGCATACAAACAGGGGGGGTGAAGAGTGAAGAAAAAGAAGAGGCACATAGATATTATGTCTCTCCTGTCAAAGAGCAGACGTGGTGATGAAATGCTGCTATGCTTGCTGCCACAGCCTCCCAGTGACACAAAAAAGAGCCATCCAGTCAGGATGACATAGGCGGCGAGCGGCGGGGTGGAGTCAGGGGGCGGCGAGACCTGTTGATTCGCCGAGCTATGATGGAGTGTGACGCTCGCAGTTGAGCTATGAGGGAAATCAGTGGTGACACGAGGAGACTCGGGGTGGCCGCGTAATTCTGTCACCAGCTGACAACCCGACAGATGCACGGCCCTGAGCGAAAGAGGGAAAGAGAGCGAAGACGGGGAAGGGATGGTGAGAGTTTAAGATGGTGGAAGTAGGTACAAGACAATAGAGCAAGGTGGTGGGAGGATGAGTGTGTGAATAGCTGAGAGGCGTGTGGTCAAAAAGAGTCTCACTGTATCCAAGGATTCAAGACGCTCAGAATGTTTGTAAATTCAAATAAAACCGCCTAGATTAGTTGTCAGAGAAAGGCCCTAGGCCCTAGGCCACAGGAAGCTTTGCCCCAGTGATGTACTGGGCCGTACACACTCCCATCTTTTTGTGTTTATACGAGTGTATCGGAGGACTTCTTGGCCTTGAGAATTACATCCGAAAACCTTCATGGAAGCTTTCATGATGAATCAATATAATATTGTTGACATGTAGGCAGTATGACTATGATATTGCATCACATTTTTTTTTTTAACTAGGCAAGTCAGTTAAGAACAAATTCTTATTTTCAATGACGGCCTAGGAACAGTGGGTTAACTACTTTGTTCAGGGGCAGAACAACAGATTTGATCTTGCAACCTTTCGATTACTAGTCCAACACTCTAACCACTAGGCTACCTGCCGCCCCAATGGCTGTGGATCAGCCATTTGCAATTCTGCTTGTACATATTTTTCAATTCCTACAAATTGTAAATACTAGTAGTAGTAAATATATATTTTTCATATCAGGTACACTGTTACTGTCCCTGAGACTTTACTTTATTCTACAACACAGTTACAGACAATAGCTTTATTCATCCACGCCCAAGCACAGAACCATCACAGCTAAGCAATACAGTCAAACAATTATTTTGATTTATGAAGAGAAAAGACCTTACACTGTTCTCATGTGTTTGCTTTCTATAGTTTATCCGTACAAACCTCACCCAAGCACATTTTCATGGCCAACAAACATGGTGCTTGTGTGTCTGTCTGCCTCCTCTCCCTAGTCACTTTATGTTTGCTTATTCATATCTTTGTTTTGGGCGCTCTTTTTCCCTTTTGATATTTGTCAATATGGGCTTGACCTCAACAGACAAACCCTCCTCTCTGATGTTCAACCGGCAATAGCCTTGAAAACAGACCTTTAAATTAAAGGAGGGAGAACACAGATTGTTGTATAATTCATCCGGTCCCCCGCAGAGAATCCTCTGTGCCATCGTGTTACTGTCTAGATTAGAATTTCCTTTTGTTGCCAGTGCTTGTATGATACACAATGTGGATCCTGCCAGGGCCCAGTAAATTACCTCTTTAAACATTCATTTGCCTTAACCAAGAAGAGAGGAGGAAGAGAGGAAAAAAACTTGATTTTATATACAATGAATAAGTTAATAAAAAGGGGTTTTCCCCATGCACATGTTTTTCCCCCTTCTTCTCTGCATACTTTCATCATTTAGAAAATCCCCCCACAAAATAGAGAGGGGGAAAAAAACTACAGAAAGAGACTGAGAATGTGTGCGTGTGCAGACGTACAACAACAACAAAAAAAGAGAGGGAGAGGAGTGGAACGAATTGGAGGTAGGGGGATGAGAGAGGGAGAGCGAGAGAAAGAGTGAGATGAGCGCTTGGAATGATGCGCCTCATAGGCCTCGCTCGTGCCTCCCAAAATATCCAGCCCTGAAAATGTAAAAGCCAGGCGGCGACGGACGCCATTCCCCAGAGAGGCTCCACTGGTATCATTAGCGAGGGAAACGGCGGGCTCAAGTGGCGTACAAACTTCAGCAAAACGTCAAGAGAGAGAAACGCACACGCAGAGCAGCTCTTTTTCTCCCCTTCTCCCTTTTTCTTCGCTCTCCATCTCTCTTTTTCGACTTCTTTTTGGTGTGTTCAGACTCACACTCTCAACCAAATTAATATTTCTGAAAATAAAAGCCAGGACAACTTTAAACCAGTGAAAAGAGAGGGGAGAAGAAAGGAAAAGAGAGAGGGAAGGAAAGAGCGATTGGGTTGGGTTTGTGTCTTTGCTGTGAAGTCGAGTCCCTCTCTTCCTGCTCCTTTTGAGATCTGCGGTTTCCGTCGTCTATACCTTCTGACTCATCTCCACACTATGGATAGGCCTAATAATGAAAGCAAAGCAGATTGGCCAACTCATTAGGTTGTCAGGACAGCTCATGAAAATGAGGAAATTAGGAAACGTGTACCGCAGCAGTTGTATCTGAGATTTACATACAGTTTGTCTCTTAAGGAAAATCCTGATCGACCTTCATCTATGGGGTATGGATTGATTGTATGATGAGTTACAAAACATTACACACACACACACACACACACACACATCAAGTTTAAACACTATACAATTATAATATCTCAGAAAACTGAAGGTTTAGACATTCTACAATCCATCAATAACGTCTCAAAAACATGTTAGAACGTGACCCTGTTACAAGGCAGGGATGGGTTAAACGCACAACTTGACCCTGTTACAAGGCAGGGATGGGTTAAACGCACAACGTGACCCTGTTACAAGGCAGGGATGGGTTAAACGCACAACTTGACCCTGTTACGTGGCAGGGATGGGTTAAAAGCACAACGTGACCCTGTTACAAGGCAGGGATGGGTTAAACGCGCAACGTGACCCTGTTACAAGGCAGGGATGGGTTAAACGCACAACGTGACCCTGTTACAAGGCAGGGATGGGTTAAACGCACAACTTGACCCTGTTACAAGGCAGGGATGGGTTAAACGCACAACTTGACCCTGTTACAAGGCAGGGATTGTCACGGATCCCTCCGGAACTTTCATTACGCACACCTGGACCCTATTCCCAGTAATTAGTAATTGTATAAGTGTGCCCTTGGTTTACCAGTGTTCTGTCGATGATTGTTCCCATGTCCGTTGGTGGTGTGAGTACCTATGCGTTGCTGCAGCTGTTATGCTGCGTGCTATATATTTAGTGTATTATGGGTATCGTCCCATGTTGTTCAGCGAGGTTTACCCTCGCTCTTTTGTTTGGGTACAGCCCAGTGTTTTTGTATACGTGTTTGTTTTGGGTGTATTAAAAACCCCTATTGTGTATTCCTTGCGCCTGTCTCCAAAATCCTTTATACCAGCGTGACAGCGATGGGTTAAACAATGCAGTGCAATCAAGAACAATCCAGCACAGCCTCAGATGATTGGTTTCAAACTGGAGCCAAATATGGTCTTTCTCCATGGTACAGTCTGTCAGAGCCATAATTACAAGTTAGAGTTAAATAAACAAACAGCTGTAGTCCGGCCGCCCATTTAGAAGCTATTTGGTGTCTGAAGATTCCGCTGCCCGCTGCCACAGTTCTAGAAGGCATAGGAGAACAAACACACTGTAAACACACTGGCTCAGCTCACATCCATTCATTCATACATGTATAGTATAGCTGCTACTATGCAAGCAGTCATCATATGTACTAATGATATATCTCATAAATAGATCAACATAAATATACAAACACAGACACAGACATATTACGACTGCACAGTTGTAATTTCAGTTGTATATAGACACATTCTATAGACCTGAAAGACATGGCTATAATTGGTTGGGCCCGGTTTCTAAAAAAGGGCGGAAATGCTGAAATAAATACACAATCTGTCGACCAAACTAACAATTTACCCTTCTTCTTTTATAGGGCACTTCAAAAAGATTCGGTGAGCCTCTGGGCTAACCAATGGTACTGAGTGGTGCTGAACTTGGAATGGGTCAGGTTTTTTTCCCCACTCCCATTTTAGAACAGAGGGAACAAGAGAAGGAAGGAAGAGAAAAGGGAGAGGGAGAGAGGAGTGCTCTGTGATCAGGGAATTCAGTCCAATAGAATAGAGCATTGTTGCCACCTCAACAAAATACATGTTTGTGGCCTTCCACTACAAGCCCAGACAAGATATTGAACACTGTCTTCCTCTCTGAAAAGACTTCAGTTCATATAAATCAAATTTACACTGTTTTGGGGTCCAATCTCAGCCCTACAACCATAGGAAATTAGACCTAGTTAGACCCAATGGGCATCACTCAAAAGGTCAAAGGTCACAACTCACTATTTCATAGTCATTCAACCGGCTTTATTAGCTATAGTTAATGCACTGATCACGTTAACGTTGTCATATTATTGGTTTGTGCTAGAATATAGTGTGGGATGCCAATCCATTAGATAAGCCCAACAGTAATAGGCATCGGTATCAAAGGGAAGAGTTAAACTGTGGCTGCTTGGATATGCTCTCTGCTGTTTATTGTTTCAAGTGGAGCTTTATGCACAGGAGGTGATACCAACACACGAACAATCCCTTTCAACACAAGTGGGGCTGCATGACATCAAATGTGTATATTAACTAACCTCTCCACAAACCAAGGTAATTCATCTTCAGTGCGGTGTGTTTGGGTGTGTGCCCATGTGGGTTTCAGAAAGTGATTTTATGTAGTCTAAGAACAAAACTGAAGTGAATAAGTCCACACCATTTTTTAACTCAGTGCTCCTTAGATGTGATATTTTCCTAGTGACTTTTCTCCCTTACCCCGAATTTGCATTCAAATGTCATTTTCTCACCCATTTTTGTAGCCTACAACTACAGACTACAGAAGATAAAGACAATGATATTCTTAAATAAAATACCACACATCAAAGAGTCATGTTTGAAAAACAAAGAATTCAGTGCCTCCTCAAGAACTGAACAGTAGGCTAGACCTCCACGACTGAAAGTGATTTCTTGATGTGGCTAATGAACTTTCCAATTACATGATGACAGCTAACCATATATTCGTGAAGACTAGCAGCCGAACCCTTTCGGAATCTAAAAACAGAAAGACCCAAATCAAAGTCCCCCTTCCACTCAATCACTCTCGCTGCACCTCACAAACACTACTAATCACGTTCCTCCCTCCTTTCCTCCCTCCTGTTTTTGTTGTATCCTTGTGTGAAACATTTTTATTTCCTTTGAATGTGCTGTTTAAATGATTAGCACGCCACCTCAGCCGAGACGGCGAGCGACGGTACGAGGAGGGAGGAGAGAAGGGAGAGCGCGTCTCCCGCTGAGCGCACCGGAACGCATGAGCTCGGGCCCGTCACTGAGATGGAGCGCGATTACCACACATCAACGCATCCTCCCTCCCCGCTCTCAACTTTATTGTACACCTGTCTTTAACTGTGTCCCATTCCCTTAATTATGGCAAGTTTGGGTAATTTTTTCGTTAACCTGGGTAGGCCTAGCAGCAGTACAGTCTCCATTGAGCTATTTCCCATGCAGCGCACATGGGGACATTAGGGGTTGCAGATACTGAAGAATTCGTTTTTTCTTAGTTGTTTCTTCGTGGTTAGTAAGAAACCGGACACGGTAAGTGACTATGCCAACATTGTAACAATTCTGAATAAACAGGCTACTTGAAGGACAGCATTGGATTTTAATCAAATCCTACCAGATCCTACCAAAAGATGAAATAGCCATACTTCCCCAATCGAGATAAATCAACTTCAGAATGCTTCAATGTTATTACCTGGAATGGTTCACTTTCAATATTTACCTTAAACTGCATAGCCCGACTTCAGTGTCACCTTCATTCCATTCAGCAACATCCAATGCATCCAAGGAATGCAAGTTATTATGGGAAAAAAAGTGATGGCCTTTGAGATATTGCATGATCACAAAACAAGATGTGTATAATTATGTAGTCCTATATATTGTGCATTGCTCTGTCTTGGGCACAGTCCCATACCAACTCATTGTAATGCATTAAACGGGCTTCAATTCTCTCTCCATCATTCAATGAATTAGGCTCTGATGCAGTCATCTCCCCCCAATTGATCAGACCGTATGCTTGCCTTTGCTACAAACATCGGCCTAGACTCCCATAGTCTATTGAATCCTATAAGAGCTACGTTATTTCACCTAGCCTATAGCGAGCATCAATAATAGCTCAAACATATATTCTATAGGGAGAAAGACCCTGAAGAGACACAGAAGGCGCACAACAAAGTACATTATCTAAATAACGTTAGGAATTGCAACAGAAAATACTATATAACACATATAGGCTAGCGCTGAAACAATATAATAACTATTCATTGAGGAAATAGCCTACAGAAAGCAGTTTGAAGTGTTCCCGGATTGGGCAAATTCCGTGAAAAATAACACACAGTCAATCTGGCTATCCTATTTCCTATGCTCTCAAAATGCACAAAATAAATGACCATTTTGATAATAAAACCAATATATGGGCTACTGAAAACCACAATAGCCTAATAACAATTGCCTAATAACAATAGGCTAGCCTATTAACGATAATAATATTAACATGCCATTAGAGAGCATTAGTAAGACTATGGAAACCTTCGGGATGAGAAGCTATTTAAAAAGCTTTTTTAGGCCATGAAGTCGTAAAATCCATGCAGGTCCCACGAAAGGCAAACCTACAACCATCCTCTCTAAACTCAAACATGGGCTGCAATGATTTGCGAATGCATCATTAATAATCTTAATAAACATATTTACTGCAGGGAAAGTAGCATACAATTGGTCAAATGTCTAGGCCTACACCATAATATTTCTTACTGTTAGCCAGCATATTCGATTTCACAAACATGTACACCTAATAATAAACCTTTAAAAAAGTGATTAAAAACATATTTTTTTTTAAATGCGCCTGTCCTTAGCGTCAATAGTCTAATAACGTGCAGGCCTAAATTGTATAGCCTACGTTCAAAAGTTAACAATGAATCGCCATGCCTATTGGCATAGTTTTTGTAGATCTCTTGAGACAGGCAAACAAAGTGATCAATCGTCTCTTGTGATGGAGCTCTGGTGCTGATGCGGTTTCAACGTGTGCATGTCCCTTGTACTCTACCGCCACCCGGTGGTCACAAGGGAGAAACCACTTATTCTCCAAGGAAGCTCGGTTGTCTGTTGTTACACATGAGAGGATGCCTCAGTTCTTATCCTATATCAAATGTGATGATTGTATTTTATAGATTCATCCCATCGGCCCAGAAGGCAAAAATGTGTCTCTTCACATCATTCTCTGTCTCCCCTTCTCCCTTTGTCCAACCTTGACTCAGGGGTAGACGTAACATAGTAGATGTAAATCCGGAACACTCCAATTAGTATGATAAGTTACATTTCGTATGGTATGTATTAATTTGTGGATGTTCACCATCCATTTTGTATGATGTTACGAATTACAATTTGTCTGATACATTACAAATTGCAATTAGTACTATATGTTGCGAATTTGAAACACATAGGATATGTTATGGATCCCAATTGGTTCTGGCTAATGTTAACTAGGTGGCTAAGTAGCTAATGCTAACGTTAGCTAGGCTAGGGGTTAAGGATTAAGGCTAGGGTTAAGGTTAAGGTAAGGAGTTAGGTTAAAGGGTTAGAGTTAGGGAAAAGGTTAGCTAACATGCTAAGTAGTTGCAAAGTAGCTACAAAATAGTAAGTAGTGCAAATTTTCTAATTAGCTAAAATGCTAGTTGTCCGTGATGAGATTCTAACACCCCAAACCTTTAAGTTGCTAGATATTCATGTTATAAGCACACGCATCCACCCTCCTACTTCCGTTTTTGCCTTAAATTATCTTCTGTATTTTGAACCACACCTAACGAAAGATATCATATAACAGTCATTTGAGTGTCTCGGATTTACATGTACTATGTTACGTCTAGTCTATGAGACCAGGCTGCTTTGTCAGTTGCATGACAGTGAAACCTCTTTATAATGACTAAAATAATTTACTTTCTTACAAGTAGGAAATAATACAATGGAGAAAAAGAGAAATGAACTCCATGTCTGTTTATGCACCACTTCATCATTAAAGTAAAGGCAATGGGAGCCCAATGGGATAATCTGCATAATTGAATAGAGCAACTATGCTGAGGTAAAGCTGCAGTTTTTCTGTCTGGCGACTCCTGAGAGTCCATTCTTCTCTCTGTACTAACGTCATCATTAGACCCCATTTCACCTGCACTATACATAGAGTAAGCTCATTACTGACAGAAATCTTTTTATTAATGTCCCCCCCCCCCCCCCCCCCCCCCATTTCCCGGTCCCCTTCTCATCTTGGTTGGCACAAATTATTCCATTTCAATTTCACAGAAAAAAAATCTGGAGGTAAAATGAAGAACACAGGGACATGGCCACAGTGTGTACGGCGATAGGCATGCCAAAAGAAAGAATGAAAGAAATAAAAGGGCTTTCTTCCTGTCGATATTTATGCCAACAGCTGTCACAGGCAACGCTCTGTGTGAGCATGCATCGCCTGTGTGCGTTACGGCATGTGTGTGTGTGAATACATATTCATGTTGTACGTGTGTGCGTTTTCATCATGTGTACTGCCCAGCCTCCTCATTTCCTGCTCTTTCTTTCAGACCATTGTGATTAGTGATGACAGGTGTAGCCCCTTCACCCCACATCGCTCATATCAGTGTATAAACCTGTATCCTGTCTGTCAGAGTGCTTTTTGGTCCCTCACCACCACCATGAATCACGCCGTGCAGTGCATGTTGGAGACATAGGCAGAAACATAAATATCTGTGCAGTTGGATGGTCTTTTCTGTTGTTCAGTTGACTCTCCCTGGGTATACCCTGAGGACTAAGCACATTGTTTCATGAGGAGAGAGAGAGAGAACATCTCACCTCCCTCATCTCTGGCAATGTACAGGTAGAGCACGGTGGAAATAAGCAAACCTGGAGAGAGAGAAAGTAGAATGAGGAATAACACAATAGAAACCCAGAGAGGAGGAGAAGATTGGAAAATGTGTTTTTATCACCCTCCATACAGTGTTCATTTGATTTATCACACTTCGTCAAGCCCAGGTGCCGATTTACAGTGTGGACCTTGAAAAGGACAAGGTCAGTTGAAAAAATGTGGGACTACTCAAACATCCGAAAAAGTAATTACCCGGAAATGAAAAAGCAAATAGTAAAAATTCCTTCATTCAAAGGAAATGTGGAAATTACAATTACAGAGAAAGAGAGGACAGAGGGATAACATCATACATTTGACGTCTGTAAATTTCGAGCCTTATACTTGTAATCCAAATTCTATCAAAAAACGAGAAGCAAAATGTCCTCCTTGAAAGTAATATCAGAATACCAGAACGCCAGACTCTTATGGTGCAAGCTCCCCAAAGGCATAGACTGGATAAGACATAGACTAGATAAGACATAGACTGGATAAGGCAGAGACCGGATAAGACATAGACTGGATAAGACAGAGACTGGATAAGACATAGACTGGATAAGGCAGAGACTGGATAAGACATAGACCGGATAAGACATAGACTAGATAAGACATAGACCGGATAAGACATAGACTGGATAAGACAAAGACTGGATAAGACATAGGCTAGATAAGACATAGACTGGATAAGACATAGACCGGATGAGACATAGACTGGATAAGACATAGACTAGATAAGACATAGACTGGATAAGGCAGAGACTGGATAAGACATAGACCGGATAAGACATAGACTGGATAAGGCAGAGACTGGATAAGACATAGACCGGATAAGACATAAACTGGATAAGACATAGACTGGATAAGACATAGACTAGATAAGACATAGACTGGATAAGACATAGACTAGATAAGACATAGACTAGATAATACATAGACTGGATAAGACATAGACTAGATAAGACATAGACTGGATAAGGCAGAGACTGGATAAGACATAGACTAGATAAGACATAGACTGGATAAGGCAGAGACTGGATAATACATAGACCGGATAAGGCATAGACTGGATAAGGCAGAGACTGGATAAGACATAGACCGGATAAGACATAGACTGGATAAGACATAGACTAGATAAGACATAGACTAGATAAGACATAGACTAGATAAGACATAGACCGGATAAGACATAGACTAGATAAGACATAGACTGGATAAGACATAGACTGGATAAGACATAGACTGGATAAGACATAGACTAGATAAGACAGACTGGATAAGACATAGACTGGATAAGACATACTAGATAAGACATAGACTAGATAAGACATAGACTGGATAAGGCAGAGACTGGATAAGACATAGACCGGATAAGGCATAGACTGGATAAGGCAGAGACTGGATAAGACATAGCCCGGATAAGACATAGACTGGATAAGACATAGACTGGATAAGACATAGACTGGATAAGACATAGACTGGATAAGACATAGACTAGATAAGACATAGACTGGATAAGACACATAGACTAGATAAGACAGACTGGATAAGACATAGACTGGGTGAGGCAGAGACCGGATAAGGCAGAGACTGGATTGGGTGTATTGGTGCTTATAAATTGTAAATCTTGCTGAACAGCCTACTGTAACGGTTGTCGTATGAAGAAGGTGTGGACCAAAGCAAGTGTTCATGTTATTTTTATTTAAACTGAACACAAAACAAAATAACAAGAGAATGAACGAAAACGAAACAGTCCCGTCAGGTGCAGAAACACAAAACAGAAAACAACTACCTACCAACCATAGTGGGAAAACAGGATGCCTAAGTATGGTTCTGAATCAGAGACAACGATTGACAATTGCCTCTGATTGGGAACCATACCAGGCAAAACACATAGAACTATAACACATAGAACAAAAATATAGAATGCCCACCCCAACTCACGCACTGACCAAACTAAAATAGAGACATAAAAAAGGTACTAAGGTCAGGATGTGACACCTATTCTCATTTCAATATGCTTATCATTTTGATCCACGGTGCCCCCTCACCAAACAGCTACAACCTAGGCTATAGCCCGTGGGCCTCTACCTGCTCTTATCAACTTCTAGTTACTATGTACTGTATTCCTCCCACTTGCTAACACTCTTCAGTCCACATTAGATCTCAATGCTCTCTGAAGCCATGTAAAACCTAGCTGGGGACCGCCTCCATACAAGAGAACAGAGTTGAGCGTTCTTCAGCCATCTAAAACAGTACTACCCCCAGTCTAGATCCTCTCAAAACAAGGTCCGGTCTATGTGCTGTCCAAATCGTCTAAAAGCCAGACCTGGTCTAGCCCCTCAGTCTCCAAAAAGACAGAGAGGGTCCACTTTCCCTCCAAAACCATCCCAAAGCCAGACTTGGTTTGCTGGCTCTGGCTCCCTCTCTATACATCTCCCTGGTAGAAAGTCTCTGTATTGGCTGACTGGCTCAGCTCAGTGCATGGAGATATGATCTTTCTATTTGGCCAGCGGCAGGGCTGCTCTCTATCCCCAGTTACCTCTGGAGGGGTTTTATCTGGCCTGCTGATAGGAATGTTTTCCTTGCCCGACTCCCTCAGTTACTATTAATAATGGGAGTCAAGGCTGCGTGCCCCTCCACCGGCAGTCTGGCGAGACCAACGCTACTCTCGTAAACAAGATTGGGTCGTTTACTTTTACGTTTCCTCTGTGTGTGTGTGTGTGTGTCTGTGTCTGTCTGTGTGTGTGTGTGTGTGTCTGTGTCTGTGTGTGTGTGTGTGTGTGTGTGTGTGTGTGTGTGTGTGTGTGTGTGTGTGTGTGTGTGTGTGTGTGTGTGTGTGTGCGTGCGCGTGTGTGTGCGTGTGTGTGTGTGTGTGTGTGTGTGCGTGCGTGCGCGTGTGTGTGTGTGTGTGTGTGTGCATGTGTGCGTGCGTGGCTGTTACTTACACAGTACCTTCTATCTCCAATATCACAGACAAAAAGCTAAATATTCTCAATCTATTATATATTCCATGTTGTGTAAACACAAGAAAAGTCTAAGTGTTTTATGATAAGTGTCTCCATAGCTCCCCTTGGCCCTCAAGACTTTAGCAGCCATGTTGCCTGCAGGACAGCGGGTGCATACCTAGCATTTCCCAAAGGATACAAAGGCCAAGACGTCATTGTCACCTGCGTCTAGCATGATTCTGTTACTGGGCCGTGTGGAGTAAGCTCCCCCCCTCTGGTGTTGGATCGCTGCCAGGTAAACTTAATACTTGAAATCTTTGTGGCATAAAAATATGGGGTCCATAAAAGCGGCACTAAATACTGTATCTGTATCTGACAGACAAAACTCTTTGCCGATGCTGGGGGTAGTACGGCAAAGAGTAGGCAGCTATAAGTCATAGATCACTGTCAGGATTTGGCCAGGAGAGAACATTCTACATGGTTTTTCATTCATAGCGTGGTGGGAAAAGACTTGCGCTCTCTGCATGGCTGAAACATCTGTAAGCAGTTGCAGAGAGGGGAGCCCAGAGGAAAACATTTACCTAACAGAATACTAATTCTTTCAGGCACTCGTGTCAGCACTTTGTAAATAAACAGGCACATATGTTATGGTTTTTTTTCAAGGCAGGTCTGGGAGAGCCATTTTGCCGTGGCAACCTGCTGTATCGACACATGGTCTTTTTGAGTGACATTACAACACTCTGTCTCCCTTTTTCTGCCTCCCTCTCTAACCTGGCCAACTCCCCTTAATCACTCACTCTCCCTCTAGCGCCCCCGTCTCCTCTCTTCTCCTCCATGTCTTTGTATCAGGTCTTCGGTCTTCCCCATTCCAGCCCTCTGCCCTCCTTCAAGCATCTGTTCCTGTGTCTGTCCCTCAGTAGCGTACCCCTTTTCCATATCGTTTTTTTGGCTCTGTTTCCAGACACGGTGTTTAACCTATGCTAAATTGCCACACTTGTTACGAAACTGCTAGCATTATCAAAAAAACAAGCCTGATTTGAACATGTTAACATCTGTTAACTGATTTGAACATGTTAACAGCAGTGGGCTAAATCAGGGTCACATAGAGTGATTCTTGGTAGTCTTCCACAAATCTAATTTGAAACAAAAGTATACACACACATGGATATGTGCTCAAAGAAAAGAAGACACCTGTTCCTTGTCAGATATAGAGTTGAAATGTATTTCATTTTGAGTTTGCATCCAAATATGACACTTTATGTACATCACAGAAGACTGAAATATATATATTTTTAAATGTTTGACATAAAAACACCAGAGTTTTGGCATTTAAAAAAATGAACAATGTTAATTAATGATGAAATTATGAATAATATTAACATTCCACCCATGAGTCCACTAGAGGGCGATATGGTCGCTTGACTGCAGGAAAGGGGTCTACACAAAAATATGATCAGCCTAGATGCTGGTACAGTTTGACATATATACTACCAGACATTTTATCTGAATTCAACCAGACGTGAAATACATCCCTCCCAACGCTTTCCTGTCACCTACCAACAACATTTTGTTTAACGATGAATAAACATGTATGTTCACTTGCCTATAAAGTCAACAACCTCCCTCTGAGCTACACTTTACAAGCGTAAAGGAGCACAAGAAGTCTTCAGTGGCTATGAACCTCGGCCCTCTAGCACCTCCCTCTTTAACTCACCACAAAGGGCTTTCATGTTTCTGCAATGAGTATCTGTGCACCCCTCTTTAGGATAGCTGTCAAAGGGCATTACACTAACTGAAATGACCCAAAGAGGATTTCCCTTAAATCACAGGTAACTGAACAATTGTCTTAATTCATCTGCATGTAATTCATGCCAAAAAGAAAACGGACATACAGTAGACCCTGGTTGATATTCCTTGAAATGAAGTGATAATACTAGACATATATAACACTGAACATACACAGTGGCATCTACTGTGAGGCACAAACCCAACACCCAAGCTGTTCACTTATACTACGCCACGACAGGAGCCCAGTGAGGTCATACGTATATTAAGACTGAAAATGGACATATGCAGTGACATTGGTACTATTGTTACTCTTGACAGACAAAGGATGCATAATTCAGTGGGTTTTAAACTGGACCCGTATTTCAGAAGGGAGAGTAACTCTGTCTCCACATCACTTCTGGAGGCTGACATCTCTTTCACGGCGGTGTGATGGGGAGGAAGAGAAAGCAGTGCGGTGCATACAGGTGAACCCACCAATAGGAAGGCAGCCCTCTCATGAATAAACGATTGCGACACGCGGCAATAATTTGCATCTGTGTAAAAAGTGACACATCAGCGCTTTTGTCTACAGTCTATCTAAGGGTGTTTTTTTTTGTTTTTGACATTGTTATTTTATTATTTAATAAAATAAAATGGCTTTCATTAACAGTGGCATTACAAAAGGTGTCGACTGACTCTGACTTGTCAAGCCAATCACAGTCTGTTCTCTGCTCATTTGTTTGTTACTGTAAATCTATGCAGCGTACATCATAACAAATGCTGGAACAGTTTTGTCCTTGCCTCATCTGGGGTACTCATTTTTGAGGTTATTATGCAAATCAATACGGTTTTTTCAAACATGAAAGCTGACACGCCGTTTTTGATCTGCGGCAGAAATAGCATCGGTTATCAATAGCTAAAGCCTGGCTCGGCAGGTGTCATGTCAATAACGACCCGATCGATATGCGCTAGTCTGAGGGGGATTGAAACAGCAGGACTTGTGTCGGGGACTTTTTTTGTATGAAGATTCTGAGGCGCCCTGCATTCAAAGTCAAATCTCATCATTAACTGGGCTTTGCAGATGGACTACGCCACTGAAATGCCACTCACATTACACAGGCTGACGTCATGTCTCAGCAAGGCAAATTCTTTTCGCTTTTTTATTGTTTTATTGTTCCTAGGAAAGTTAGGGCCTTTCCCAAGAGTGATGAACAGAAACAGACACAGAAGAAATTAAGCGCAGGCTTTCTCTATGCTTTCTCATTTCAACAATTGCATGCCATCAACTTAAAAACAGTATGTTTCTAGTGCCTGGGGCATGTTAATGAGAGAATCAAAGTATCTAAACATTTCATGAAAACACCGGAAAAGTCATTTTACATATCCCATTTAAACGTGCAATTTATTCCTTTTTCCTTTACTACGAAGCAATCTCTGGTTTTCTCTGGTGATTTATGTATTCATCCATTTATTTGAAAATTCTTTCTCTGGCTCTCTGGCACCTGACCTTTGCTCCATCAGCCTTCTCTTCTTGCAGAGATAGAGGATGAACGCTCCCTTAAGAGTGAAGGATTGTGGGTCAGAGACAGAGTTTGCAGAGGGCACTGTGAAAGCGCTGGGGGGGGCGATTTGAACAATGCAGAAGTGTTCACCAGGCAATCACACTGCGATAACGCTCGTTTCTTGGGGTGATGAATGCTTATGAATGTTAAGGAGGGTTGTTACAAAGGGCTCCAAAATTACCCTGGAATCAAACATTGACCTTGTTGTGGTACTGGACCTTATTCAGAAGATGAGCATTATCTGCATTGAGTGCTGCTTGACTTTTTCCTTTTGCTCTCCTTTGAGAGGCCTTAATACCAATGTTGTTACTAGGGGCATAGGCACGGGTGAGGATGGGTGGGCCCAGGTCCACTCAATCATATTGAGCAATTATTATCATTTTATATCTTTTTTTAATGCTCTACTTGTCAGTGTTCCAAACGGAACATTTTGCGCCCCCTCTGGCTCGTGGGGTGGAGGAGATATTAGTGGGCTGTACTCAGCCTTGTTTCAGGGTAGTAAGTTGGTGGTTTGTTGATATCTCTCTAGTGGTGTGGGGGCCGTGCTTTGGCAAATTGGGTGGGGTTATATCCTGCCTGGTTGGCCCTGTCCGGGGGTATCGTTGGACAGGGCCACCATGTCCCCCGAACCCCCCTGTCTCAGCCTCCAGTATCTATGCTGCAATAGTCTATGTGCCGGGGGGTTAGGGTCAGTCTGTTATATCTGGAGTATTTCTCCTGTCTTATCTCTCTCTCTCTCTCTCTCTCTCTCTCTCTCTCTCTCTCTCTCTCTCTCTCTCTCTCTCTCTCTCTCTCTCTCTCTCTCTAATAACAATCTGGCCTATATGGCCATGTACTCTTATAATGTACTCCAGGCACAGCCAGAAGAGGACTGTTCACCCCTCAGAGCCTGGTTCCTCTCTAGGTTTCTTCCTAGGCTCCCACCTTTCTAGGGAGTTTTTCCTAGCCACCTTGCTTCTTCATCTGCATTGCTTGCTGTTTGGTGTTTTAGGCTGGGTTTCTGTATAAGAACTTTGTGACATCTGCTGATGTAAAAGGGCTTTATGAATAAATTAGAATTGAGTACCGGTGCTGGAATGTTATTCTGCTTGAGTTCCTGCACCTCCTGTAGAATAGTATCTCAAAAGTATTGAGGAGTTCCTGAACAGAAATATAAACAGTACTGGCACCCAAAATGAGTACTGGCACATATTTCAGTCCAAGTCAAGCACTGGCCTAAACATGCATACACCATCAGATAGTAGTCATAGTGAGCAGTAGGGAGGGGGTGGGAAAGGCATATATATATAAATATTGATAATAATAATGATAATAATAGTAATAAATTAACATTTTAAATTATGCCTAAAATCTAGTGCTGAACCTATGTAAGAAAGTTGAATTATGCTTGATTATTTACCAGGAAAAACAATAAAAACAAATTGTAAAAAATAAATAAACAATCAGCTTATCAATTTCATAATAATGTGCAGGTTCTGGCACGTGTCGCTCCGCACTGATACCATGTGCAGTAAACAGTAGCTATCGCTGTATAGGCTAGGCTACACAGTGTAGGCTATTCAACATTAGCTAGCTAGCTATGACTCACCAGCCAACTTGGCTAACAAAAACAAGTAAAATGGTCAAACAAAGCTCACTGTTACATTTTTGTATTTGTTATTTGACATCAGTGATTCCACGACGTAGGGCCTCCAGTCCCCACTATATCAATCACTGATTACTGATTTAATCAAGGGCCTTAAAGGGATACTTCAGGATTTTGTCAAGAAAGCCCTTTATCTACTTCCCCAAATGAGTCATTTTTATGTCTGCGTGCAGTTTGAAGGAAGACAGTTTTATTCGATTCAAAGACAATTCTAAAGATGATTGCAATAAAATCATTAAGCTTACAGATGTTTTGATGGTCCAAAATAAAATCCACAACTGGGATGTTAGCTACTGTACGAGTTCCCGAAACAAAAAGCTGCCAGCAAGGTTTGGGGAACTTGCATGCTACATCTACAGCGGGGAAAGCAGACCCAGTTAGGAGCAAGTCGGATTTACAGGCATTATGGGATGAGATATTGGACATACAATTTATGGAACTCAACAGTATTTTCAGAACGATTCATACTGGTCAATGAAGAAGGCCCCAGGTGTCTGTCTGCCCTGTTTGGACTCATTTGGTCAAATGACAGCGATACAGTCATCCAAGTACCCATTATGGCATTTCGGTGGAGGACGCAGAACTAACTATTTTTGTACAGCAGCTTAAACAAAAGGTACAAGAAGGTTGGTCGCTCAGTCAATAAATCTGGCAATTTTTATTATTAGCCTATTCGCTAATAATGCCGGGTAGGCGAAGTGTTTTAAGCATTTTTATTTTTTCCGAAGATACAAAGTCCCCCCAGAGAGCTAGATCAAGTGTACCTGTAGGCATACCGCTGGCCAATCGGATAGCTTAGATCACCATGTCTACAGCAGCTTCTGCTACAGCAATGTTCATAGTGACCTTAGAGCAGGCTACTGTAAGACTTCAAAACCATGCTTAGAGAGAGATTGTCAAAGAATACAGCTAAGGGGACAATGTTTTTATTCGACACCTTTAGAAATCATGAAACACGCTTCTCCACTTCGAGTCGCGCTCCCTCCCTCCTTCCGCTGAGACTGACCATCAGTCCAGTAAAAAATATATATATATATATTTACATTTATGGTCTGATGTGCCTCACAAGTAGTATGCTACAATGACTGACCCATTACCAGTGTTAGCATACATCCTAGCTTCTTATTATATATGAAAATACGCAAATGCATGAAACATTATTTCCAGTCAACGTAAATAGCCTGTCATTTTTAGGAAGTACATTGTTTTGGGAAATAGAACTTTGCCCTGTGCTTCTCCACCCATGTACTATAGTTAGGCCCTATAGGGTATTGATCAATGAACAGAAATCACATAAAACATTGCAGGCACACTTGATCTCCTGCGCCCAGCAGAGAATAGCACTCGGCTTGCAATTTCACTCAGAAAGTGATCTGGACTAACACAAGGTTGGTGACCACTGTTCGAGTCTATGTAGACTATGACCTATTACCATATGTATTAGCATACCGTTAGGTCTCCTTTGATGAGGTTTAATATGCAGCGTGTATCCTAATGCAAACCTGATTGACTTTGATTGACCTCCATGCCAGTGATTAACACTAAAAAAAGCCTTATTGGACCCCCCCCCCCCCAGTTCAGGCCAATGATGTTTCTTTTTTAAGTCAACATTCTACATGAATTCTGCCAAAAAGTTATACTTTGAAAAAACACTCAAGGTGTACTTTTTGAGAGTTTGGCAAGGATGGGTGTTTTGGAAACTGCAGAATCTGCTCTTTCCGATACTATACAGACATCAAAAGTCTAACCTGCCTGTGACTGTAGGAGGATTTGCAAAAGTCTCGTTTTGGCACTCTGTTTCGTTTCCCTGCCTCTGTGTCCATTCCAAACTGTGCTGTTCATCAGATTCTTCACACACAATTTTACCATTGATACTATTGTTACCCATCAGACTATTTTCAGTTTTGTCTTTAGGCTAAACCTATTATTATATGTGTGAAATGTCTTTTTTAAATATAGTTTAGTTGAAGTTTTGATGGGCCATCATCAGCTGCACAGGTCTACGCTCTTCAAACAGCTTATAACACAAATTCTGTTCCTGACATTAAGATTCTAACAACCACAGTGTGGTTGATAGACATATTTACGAAAGTCAAGGAGAAGCGAGGAGGGGGACATGACTTTAAAATGGCAGTAATTAAACAAATGAATTTGTTTTGAGTCAATATGAGCCTCTCTTGTGATTATTACTGTCATATCAGGGCATTCTGTTCTAATCCCATTAGTCTATTAACTAAGCTATAGACCTATAGTTTATTATGTGTAAGTCTATGTGAGTCGCATGTTAAATGCAAGAGTCATGTATTTATGTAGGCCTACACGACTGTTTGGTCTGTAATGGGAATTTTTTGACAGTGCATGTCAAATCAAATCAAAGTTTATTTGTCACATGTGCAGAATACAACAGTGAAATGCTTACTTACAGGCCCTACCCAACAGTGCAATTTTTATGTAAAAAATAGGTATTAGGTGAACAATAGATAAGTAAAGAAATAAAAACCACAGTAAAAAGTCTGAAAATAACAGTAGCGAGGCTATAACAGTAGCGAGGCTATATACAGTAGCGAGGCTATATACAGTAGCGAGGCTATAACAGTAGCGAGGCTATATACAGGCACCGGTTAGTCGGGCTAATTGAGACAATATGTACATGTAGGTATAGTTAAAGTGACTATTCATATATGATAAACAGAGAGTAGCAGCAGCGTAGAAGAGGGGTTGGCGGGTGGTGGGTGGTGGGACACAATGCAGATAGTCCAGGTAGCCAATGTGCGGGGGCGCCGGTTAGTCGGGCTAATTGAGACAATATGTGCATGTAGGTATAGAGCTCCTAGAGTGTGCGGCTCTCTTTTATTTTCATGTAGGTATAGTTAACGTGACTATTCATATATGATGTACGGACTACCCTCTGTAGTGCCTTGTGGTCGGAAGCCGTGCAGTTGCCGTACCAGCCAGGGATGCAACCAACCATGCTCTCGATGTTACAGCTGTAGAACGTTTTGAGGATCTGAGGACCCATGCCAAATCTTTTTAGTTTCCTGAGGGGGAATAGGCTTTGTCATGAGCTCTTCACGACTGTCTTGGTGTGTTTGGACAATTCTAGTTTGTTGGTGATGTGGACACCAAGGAACTTGAAGCTCTCAACTTGCTTCACTACAGCCCTGTCGATGAGAATGGGGGTGTGCTCGGTCTTCCTTTTCCTGTAGTCCACAATCATCTCCTTAGTCTTGATTACGTTGAGAGATAGGTTGTTATTCTGGCACCACCCGGCCAGGTCTCTGACCTCTTCCCTATAGGCTGTCTCGTCATTGTCGGTGATCAGACCTACCACTGTTGTGTCGTCTGTCAACTTAATGATGGTGTGGATTTGTGCCTGGCTACACAGTCGTGGGTGAACAGGGAGTACAGGAGGGGACTGAGCACTCACCCCTGAGGGGCTTCAGTGTTGAGGATCAGTGTGGCGGATGTGTTGCTACCTACGCTCACCACCTGGGGGCAGCCCTTAACCTGTTGCGACGAGCAATCCCGTATCCGGGATCTTAAGTATAGCCTCAAGCTCATTAGCATAATGCAACATTAACTATTCATGAAAATCGCAAATTAAATGAAATAAATATATTGGCTCTCAAGCTTAGCCTTTTGTTAACAACACTGTCATCTCAGATTTTCAAAATATGCTTTTCAACCATATCAAAACAAGCATTTGTGTAAGAGTATTGATAGCTAGCATAGCATTAAGCCTAGCATTCAGCAGGCAACATTTTCACAAAAACAAGAAAAGCATTCAAATAAAATCATTTACCTATGAAGAACTTCGGATGTTTTCAATGAGGAGACTCTCAGTTAGATAGCAAATGTTCAGTTTTTCCAAAAAGATTATTTGTGTAGGAGAAATCGCTCCGTTTTGTTCATCACGTTTGGCTAAGAAGAAAAAAAACGTATCCGGGAGTGTAATTATAGCCTCAAGCTCATTACCATAACGTAACGTTAACTATTCATGAAAATCGCAAATGAAATGAAATAAATATATTGGCTCTCAAGCGTAGCCTTTTGTTAACAACACTGTCGTCTCAGATTTTCAAAATATGCTTTTCAACCATAGCAAAACAAGCATTTGTGTAAGAGTATTGATAGCTAGCATAGCATTAAGCCTAGCATTCAGCAGGCAACATTTTCACAAAAACAAGAAAAGCATTCAAATAAAATCATTTACATTTGAAGAACTTTGGATGTTTTCAATGAGGAGACTCTCAGTTAGATAGCAAATGTTCAGTTTTTCCAAAAATATTATTTGTGTAGGAGAAATCGCTCCGTTTTGTTCATCACGTTTGGCTGAAAACCCCCCGAAAATTCAGTCATCAAAACGCTGAACTTTTTTCCAAATTAACTCCATAATATCGACAGAAACATGGCAAACGTTGTTTAGAATCAATCCTCAAGGTGTTTTTCACATATCTATTCGATGATAAGTCATTCGTGGCAGTTTGGTTTCTCCTCTAAACCACATGGGAAAATGCATGCAGCTGGAGATTACGCAATAATTTCGACGGGGGACACCAAGCGGACACCTGGTAAATGTAGTCTCTTATGGTCAATCTTCCAATGATATGCCTACAAATACGTCACAATGCTGCAGACACCTTGGGGAAATGACAGAAAGTGTAGGCCCATTCCTTGCGCATTCACAGCCATATAAGGAGACATTGGAACAAAGCGCCTCCAAAATCTGGGGCATTTCCTGTTTGTTTCCTGTGGGAAAGGGCAGTGTGGAGTGCAATAGAGATTGCATCATCTGTGCATCTGTTTGGGCGGTATGCAAATTGGAGTTGGGCTAGGGTTTCTGGGATAATGGTGTTAATGTGAGTCATTACTTCATGGCTATGGACGTGAGTGCTACGGGTCTGTAGTCATTTAGGCAGGTTATCTTAGTGTTCTTGGGCACAGGGACTTTTGGTGGTCTTCTTGAATCATGTTGGTATTACAGACTCAATTAGGGACAGGTTGAAAATATCAGTGAAGACACATTGGTCAGCACATGCCCGGAGCACTTGTCCTGGTAATCTGTCTATGAATGTTGTCCTGTTTAAAGGTCTTACTCACGTCGGAACAGCTGATGCTCAGTGCCTCAGTGCATGCCTCAGTGTTGCGTGCCTCGAAGCGAGCATAGATGTGACTTAGCTCGTCTGGCATGCTTGTGTCACTGGGCAGCTTGCGGCTGTGCTTCCCTTTGTAGTCTGTAATAGTTTGCAGGCCCTGCCATATAAGTCGGAGCTCGTCTTATGTGCAAAAACCAAGCCATGGGGTCAAAGGAATTTTCCATAGAGCTCCGAGACAGGATTGTGTCGAGGCACAGAACAGGGGAAGGGTACCAAAACATTTCTGCAGCATTGAAGGTCCCCAAGAACACAATGACCTCCATCATTCTTAAATGGAAGAAGTTTGGAACCACCAAGACTCTTTCTAGAGCTGGCCACCTGGCCAAAATGAGCAATCGGGGGAGAAGGGCCTTGGTCAGGGGGGTAATCAGGAACCCAATGGTCACTCTGACAAAGCTCCAGAGTTCCTCTGTGGAGATGGGAGAACCTTCCAAACTGTCAACCGTCTCTACAGCACTCCAACAATCAGGCCTTTATGGGTGGAGTGGCCAAACAAAAGCCATTCCTTAGTAAAATGCACAAAATCCCGCTTGGAGTTTGCCAAAAGGCATCTAAAAGACTAAAAGAAACAAGATTCTCTGGTCTGATGAAACCAAGATTGAACTCTTTGGCCTGAATACCAAGTACCACGTTTCCCTTCTAACAGGACAACGGCCCTAAGCACACAGCCAAGACAACGCAGGAGTGTCTGTCTCCTGACCCCTCCTGTCTCAGCCTTCAGTATTTATGCTGCAGTAGTTTATGTGTCGGGCAGCTAGGGTCAGTTTGTTATATCTGGAGTACTTCTCCTGTCTTATCCGGTGTCCTGTGTGAATTTAAGTATGCTCTCTCTAATTCTCTCTTTCTTTCTCTCTCTCGGAGGACCTGAGCCCTAGGACCATGCCTCAGGACCACCTGGCATGATGAGTCCTTGCTGTCCCCAGTCCACCTGGCCGTGCTGCTGCTCCAGTTTCAACTGTTCTGCCTGTGATTTTTTGACCATGCTGGTAATTTATGAACATTTGAACATCTTGGCCATGTTCTGTTATAATCTCCACCCGGCACAGCCAGAAGAGGACTGGCCACCCCTCATAGCCTGGTTCCTCTCTAGGTTTCTTCCTAGCTTTTGGCCTTTCTAGGGTGTTTTTCCTGGCCACCGTGCTTCTACACCTGCATTGTTGGCTGTTTGGGGTTTTAGGCTGGGTTTCTGTACAGCACTTTGAGATATCAGCTGATGTACGAAGGGCTATATAAATACATTTGATTTGATTTGATTCTTCAGGACAAGTCTCTGAATGTCCTTGAGTGGCTCAGCCAGAGCCCGGTCAGCAAACAAAGATTGAAATGCAGGACTGCACCAAAGACCTTGGTGCTGCTCATCATTCGAAAGGGATTTAGTGACATAGAACTGTAACAGCAGACCACCGGGTGAGTTCACACTCATCTAGTCCACATGCCCTGTCTACTATAAGTCCAATGTGCTTAATAACACTATGTGTGCCTTACCAAGTGGCTGAAATAATCAAAATAAAGGACTTGGCCCATCTTTAAAATCAACTTGAGCAGGTCAGCTTCTTTTCCAACAATATCAGCATCCCTTCAGATACTGTTCTACTACTGAGGTTTGAAAGTTGGGAAAACACAAGTCTACAGCAAGAAGAAGTCAAAAAAAATTATTCGAACTCAACTAAACACAGATCCAAGGAGTTCAGCTCCTTATCAAAGTGTGGAATAACTGTTGAAACAGGTGTAACTGTGGAAGTGTTGGCGGGCTCCCTCTGTGTTCTGGTCCCTAAAATCAACCTCCGTCTCTGTCTCCATCTCACAAGTCTTTCCATGGGCGCAACTTTGGTTTTAGAAGTGGGGGGGACATAATTGTATATATTTTTAATCCAGTCGGATGAACACTCCAAACAGCCTACCCGACCGCTCAGAAGCGTCCGCATGGTCCTATGGCACACCATTGCCTCATTTTGTATCACATTACAATCATAAAACTGGGGCAACAAAAAAATGCAGGAGTGGGAGGGACATGTCTCGTCCCCCGCCCCCCATCCCCCATCCCCAGTAAAAGATACGCCCCTGAGTCTTTCAAACAACCTTGGTGGGATTTTTTTTACAAAGCACTCCGCCCGCCTCTCAAGGTGCACTCGAGAGCCAGTGAGAAGATGGGAGAAGAAAAACAGCTCTAATTATGCAAGAACAAGCGACTTTGTGGAAGATAAATTTGGGTGACACATGGGTAACATCGAGGGACACCGTCACTTTAGGGGGGTTTTCAACGTGGGAAGCACAAATGGATGTTTGTGCTAAGTTATCGCCGCTAATTGGTACAAACTTAATAAATGCAGGGTGTTGTGTGGCGACAGATGCTTTGTGCAATGTGGCACATTTCAGTGGCTGTGCGTCTCTCTCCTTCCTCGGCACATCAAGAAGGAGAGAACATTTGGCAGGTCACGGAATTATGTGAGGAGAAGGGGAAGGCCGAGAAGAGTAAAAAGTGAAAACAGTTGTGTGTTTATTAGTGTGTTAATTTATGTGTGAGTGAGTGTGCATAAATATGTATGTGTGTGTGTGTGTGTGTGTTAGCTCTTGAGTGCTTGTCTGTTTGTTTGGGCCATTCTCTTTTGTTTGGGTTTTCTTGCCTCGCCAGCTCTCTGGCTTGCAATTAGCGTGCAGCCCTCAGGGACCTAATTAACCAGTTCAATGAATCAAGGATTTTCATAAAAATCCCATACAAGTCACCCTGACATTTGTCAGCCAGTCAGGAGGTGTGTGTGTGTGTGTGTGTGTGTGTGTGTGTGTGTGTGTGTGTGTGTGTGTGTGTGTGTGTGTGTGTGTGTGTGTGTGTGTGTGTGTGTGTGTGTGTGAGCAGAGACAGATGATTAGCTTGTTTGCTTATCCCCCAGGTGGCTGAGGCAATGGCAGGGAATGGGGCGGGGGGGACAGCGGTGTGTGTGTGTGTGCGTGAGTGCGTGTGTGCGTGTGTGCGTGTGTGTGTGTGTGTGTGTGTGGAGGAGCGTCTAGAGAGAGGAAGAGAGGGCTTACTCCCAGAGCTGGACCCCACAGCAGAGGAGGGCTACCGTGACCTTTTATTGAGCGGCCGATCGATAACTTGTGAGCGGTCATCCCTTTGAGTTGTAGCCTATGCCCGGGCCAGAAGTAACAGCGGGGCTGGAGGGGGCAAGGAGTCCTTGGGGCGAAGGGAGGGTCGTTAACTGTCTCAGGTCATTGACTCATTATGATGTCTTCCTTTAGGTTTAAGAGGGAGCGGCTGTGGGGAAGCATTTGCCCCCCCCCACACACACACACACATAGAACGAGACCTTTCTTTTGTCTGTCTGTGCAAGCATCTCTGGTTTGTCTTCACACTCAATGATGAAGGAGCTAAACACCCTGGCTATTTTCACATTAGAATCTCATTTAGTCAAGACATATTGAATCTATCTGGTCCTACGCTGAATGGGGATGTATTTTTTTCTATGGCTGGATGTAACATATATTCCCTTGTGGGCATGATGGGACAGAAGCACTTGTTTAATTTGTAGCATAATCTCCAAATGGTGACATTACAGGATCTTCTTGTCACCGCAAAGTGCCACATTGATGGATCTGACTGTGTACCAGTGTTCATTAAACACACACCAAACAGCCTCCATTATAGGCTGCTCTCTGTTCTACAGTAGAGAAGGCTCACCATTTCCTACTATCAAATGCTCTTCAAGCATATGTGTGGGGCTTGAAAAGTGTTTTCTTTCTGAAATGCCAGTTAGAAGTCAATCACTGGATATCAAAGCGCCCGGGTAGAGTACAAGAAAAGCTAACAATACAACATAATCGCTGTGAATTCAGACTGCTTTTCATATTGGCCATCGTGGGCTGATTCTACACTGTGCTTTAAGCGGCTCACTATCTGTCTGTACATATTACATTAAGAAATGTGATTATTGTTGGGGTCAAATTAGGATGAATTTTATGTCATAAATGTGTAGCAAAAGCCCAGAGACGAAGAGTTTAAAGACTTGGCTGACCCAGCAGCCCACAGTGACTGGGAGATAAGAAGTGATCATATTTACCCATTTCATTTCGACACACTGATCTTCTGAGAAAAGCCCACGCGGGTTGATTCTTTCTCTAATGCAGCATAATGCATGTTGACGGACAAAATGTTTAAATTGTGTTTGCAAATAGCCCAACATACAATTTCAAGATTGTGTGAGTTAAAATATGTAACGCTAGGTTCGATGTATTTCTCAATAGACATGGTCCAAAGATACCCCAGTGGAACGATAATATGAAGTATGGAGAGAGGGAACAACTCAAAGACTGATTCAAAGACGGACAGATGGATGGAGAAGGAGAGAAATAAGAAGGACCATGTTTGTTGCTCCCAGTCAGGTTTGACTGAGGCCTGGCCTTTTCTAGGGTGACTCTGCACTACACACACTACACGCACAACAAGCCCCCCTGAGAAAACTCAGCGAAACCCAACTGCCTCCACTTTGAAGCAAAAGGGGTTATTGTGTAAATATTCTGCGCAAGTGTTTGTGCGTCTTAATCTTCCGTTGGGTGATCTTTGGAGAGGAGGAACGCCTGGGTGCCAATGTTCAGAAGAGCCCCCGGTTGGAGAAAGACAGAGAGAGAGAAAGAGGGAGAGAGAGAGAGGGTCTCTGTACTTGCGAGAGCGCTGGGAGCTAAAGTTCACTACGGGGCGTAAGTGTGTCAAGAAGAATGCTTTTCCCCACCCTCCGCAAGCCCGGGGCCCTCTCGAAAACATTAAAAAGCATAAACAGTCAATACTGAATGTAACTCGGAGTGAGAGAGAGAGTGTGAAAAAGAGCGAGAAGTACGAGGAACGCAAAGATTTTTCAAGTGTTACACAACAGAGTGAGATCAGACAGAGAGGTAGAAGCTTGGCTGTAGTGTATGGTTGGTTGTGATCCTTTCTGATGGAGGGGGGGGGGGGGCTTCCAAGTGAATCATTCATTGCGGGTGGCGGGGGTGGGTATCAGGGGAGGAGGGAAAGGGATCAAGGAAATCTACACCTGGTGCAAGACAGGGGTCAGAGTAGTCCCAGACAAAAAGGACAGGAAGAGTTGTTCAGAATCCTTCTGTTTAGAAAGAGGCAATATCTCTATCATCCAGTGCACTCATCCAAACAAGAGCACATGAAATATGTAAGCACATATAGTGATAGAGGAGCACACTGAAAGCCGCCTTTCATGCCGATAAGAGCAAAAACACTGCCGATGATAAAATATCAAAACGTACACATTTGAGACTTCTCGTTTGAGATGTGAAGGTTTGTTGATCTGTAGTGCATTGTTCTTACTCCTAACCGGTCTGTCTGGGAGGGATAAGAGTATTTCACTCGCTCAGTCTCCCTTTTCCTCTCCCTCTCACTCTCTCTAACCAGAATTTCAAATGATCTCTCCCAAACACTCGACACCTGGCTGACTTTAGAGTCTGTGATAAGTGGAAGTTGGCACGTCTCTCTCTCGCTGTCTTTTTTAATCAAATCTTCAGTCACACCTCACATGATGCACAAGCCCGCATTCAGACGAACTCTCTCTATTGACAGGGTAGATAGAAAGAGTTACAGGCAGAGTGATAGTGTGAAATTGGCTGTGTGTATGTGTGTGTGTGTGTGTGTGTGTGTGTGTACATGCGTCAGACCTGGGTTCAAATACATGTATAATTGAGTATTTGTTATTTAAATACTTTTTTCCTGTGTATTTGAGCACAAAACAAGTACTTTTATTTGAGTATTTATTTGTATAAAACAAACAGTTCACCAAATTATATTTGAAAGTATTTTAAAATACCTATTTCAAATACTATTTTCGAATACCTGGGTTAAATGTATGGGAGTTTCAAACACTTTCCAAGTGTATTTCGAAATACATTACAATATTCAACTACTTGTTTTTTCAAAAAAGGGTTATCTCAATACTTGTTTTGAAATGTAATTGAAATACAGTACCTGAAATAATATTTCGACCCAGGTCTGGTGTGTGTGTTTGTGTTGAGTAAAAAAACTGCATACCGAAAAAACTGTTGATTCAGTTCGCTTCTATTAGGTTACATACAAAAATGGCTTAAAAAACAACAGTCAGTCTATATTGCTACAGCCTAATATTGCTCATATTGAGGGTGCACTTGAGTATCTTTGTCACGCTGGACTAGGTGGGTGAAAGAATCAGACGCAGAGTTCCACTGGGGAAAAGTGCTCTTTACTTCGGCACACAAAATGATAAGCCCAACAATACAGGGCGCGGGCAACAACGTGACAACCCCAAAAAACACAGGGTGCCAAGTTCAGAAAATAAATCCACCTCTCCCTAAACCGCACACATGTAACATAAAGACAATCCCGCACAAAACAAGGGCGGGTCTACCTACAAAATATAGGGAAGCTCATTAAGCCAAACAACAGAAACACAGGTTAAACTAATAAGACAAACAAACAGACAAACGAAAAAGGGATCAGTGGCGGTTAGTAGGACGGTGACGAGGACCGCCGAGCACCGCCCGAACAGGCAGGGGAGCCAACTTCGGCGGAAGTCGTGACAATCTTTTTCTCAATCTTTCTCTCCACCATCCTTGAAACATATCGAATCGGTGCAGCCTTTTCTCAAATAATTGCGCCGGTTGTATACAACACTAGGCAACAACATATCATATTTTTACAGCACATTCCAGACATGGAATGTAATGCAATGTGCTTCACAGGAGAAAAAACAACCAAAAAAACAAACAATGAAAATAAAACTGAGATATTTACTAAACCCTGCATATATAAGTAAGCACTTCCTGTAACCTCCAGATTCAAGGTTCCCAATCCTTTCTAGAGTTTTAAAAGCAATCATTATCTCACGTTTTCTTCAACAAATAATGCTTTCTAAAACCAAGGACGCTGAGAGAATATCTTCCTCTCTTTCTGGGCAAACAAAAGTTGCTTCCATACTGTGTATTTGCACCATATTTTTTCTGCCAGCACAGGTCCCAGACTCCATCGTTTGGAGGAGGGAACTATATCAGTGAGAATTTGACTTCCACTCCCCGGAATAGGCCGTTTCCTTTTGTTGTCAAACAGAATGACTAAACATGCTCATTCACATGATCCCAATGGTAGAGCGTTATTCATTTATTATTTTGGAGTTATCTGTGCTTTCACACACACGCCTGCCTAGATGAATGACAATTGTTACATTTGGTTTGAATATGGCAGATATGAATAATGTAAGAGAGACTGGCGGCTTTGTTGCGTCCCCGTAGCCCTCGCTCTCCTCCAAGATAATATACCGTAAATAATGTCCAGTAGGTCTAATTGTACGACTATATAGAAAGGATCTGGGGAAAATGACCCTCTGAGAATAAAAGCATTAAGCTCCAATACGGAATTAGTTGAGTTGAATCGTCAGGCCTCTGGTGAGAACGACGTCACTGCAACGTTCTTGCTACACTGGGAGAAGGTTAGGACGGAGAGAGAGTCAACCTGCCACCCTTTGACACTGGAAAGTGGGTCACTTCATTCCGCCAGGATTCAGCTCTGATGTCAGCGATGAGGTCTCAGAAGACTGGTTTAAGAGAGAGAAAAAATGAAATAAATCAAAAATAAAAGAAGTAAATAAAACAGGGATGGCAGTGCCGTATCTGATGTTGATCGGTGTGGTGAAGAGCTGCCTTTGATAGGCTTGAGGAGAGTGACAGGATGTTTTTTCCCCAAGTGCTACTCCTCGAGACGGGTAGCATAAAAAAAAAACAGTCAGCGCTGACTGATTGGTCTGAAAAGACTGTCAAATGTCAAGGAGTTATCAAACGGCAGACATGTTTTCTTTAGGAAAGATGCCGGGAGAAGGAAAAGCATTACCTTTCAGTGGGGGAGTGGAAGTCACTCTTCCTCCATCAAGTGCAGTCCTCTAGAATAGATTAGTAAAAACCTTCCTTTTTACCAGGCTCACACTTTCACCTCAAAAATTGAAATCTAAAGCTGTTGACGTAAGCTGCTGAGATGATTCAGTTGAGACGATTAAAGCCATGTGGACAAAAATTCCCCAAAAGGCATGCTTCTAAATTATAAAAGAAACTTGACTGGTTGGACTTGCTGCCTGGCAAAAACAATTATTTGTTTGGGGAGTCAAATTATGAATTTCACCACAACAACAAAAAAGGAATGTTTTTTTTTTAAAAGAAGGGATACCAAAAACAGACATTTTACTTAAATTGCCAAGTAAGAGTAAGTTCTCAGGAAGTTGTCAGACTATTCAACAACAGCCGTCTACATATTGTACGTTGTACCACTGGCAATGAGGGGTTTACTGTAGTTATGCTGTCCCTGGATTGAGCCCAGACAGCCCCTCCTCTCCTCCTCAGCACTGATGGGTCTCAAGGCCCCCCCCCCTGTCATCTCTGACACTCCAAAGTAGCTCCCACATTATGTTTGCATGTACATCCATCCCCCATGATGTCTGTGTCTTCATCTGCCTGGACCGGCTGACAGGGACAACTTGTTCACCACTAAATCCCCAGCAAACGCCTGATTTAATTCTCAGGGCTGATGTTGGTTGGACTCCCCTCACAGTACAGAACACGTGTAAAGCGTGGGGAGATGGGATGATGTGGCTCAGCTTGACAAGATCAGCAGCACTGGCAAGACTTGATGCAGAAGCAATCATCCAGTCCTTAGCTAGCATTATTCATGCCATACAACCTACCCACTCCACTATTTAATTCAAACAACTCCCCAACCAATAAACATTTATGTGTCTATGCCCACTCGTCACAACTGCATACACTATCTAATCTGTCACAATAGCGCGTTCTATTTATGGTTAATGTCCAATTCGCTATGAAATGTTCATTCGAAAAGGTATTTTAAAGTGTACATGGAAGTGATCACGTCTGGTTTGAATGGAATATTATGTGATGTTTTTATTATGAGAATGCCAGTTACATTTGTATAATTTGCCAGTTTTGGTTGCTACACGTGGCCATCCTTGTTGGTATGTTCCAGGGAGTGTCCTCTGGTATGAGCTTGATTTAGGTGAGCAATGTAAATAAATATGGACACTTCTGCACCGGAACCTTCTGCCTCCTGCTGAATCTCTGCCCTTACAAAATTACAATGCATGGCTGTCTTTGGGTGACTTTCCCTATCTTTTTGAAGACAAGTATATATTGAGCAATCAAGTTATGCTTGTTGTTGTGGCCCTCAATTCAATTGTCCAATAATACAAAAATAAAGACCATTGATTGATTATTTCTTAGCATGGGTAAAGTGTCCATCATCATGTTCCTTGAAACTAGCCTTATATTTCTGTTTCCTAGTAACAGCTTTACATCCACAGCCCTTATCAAACTATTCAGCAGTCGCTCATTCAGACTTTAGCTCATATCTACAAAACGAGGTGACTCACTGGGCACGGATGTCATTTCAACGTCTAGTTTTGATTCACATTTTGTTGAGTTGTCAACTAACATGAAATGAGCTGAAATCCAAAAATAATTTCACCATGTCATTGGATTTAGGTAAACATTTGGGTGACAAAAATACGAAACTCCCTTAATTAACATTGAATATTTTTTTGCAAATCCAAACCGTTTTCCACTGAAATATCTACCATTCCTATAAGCAACTCTTGCTGAGATCCGCTTGTGTCCAGGTGAGAGAGCTTCCGAGCAGTATACCATCAAACCAATACTAGATGAACAAAGGGGGAAAATAGCAAGTGTATTCCTTAGTCTGTCTGCCTGCCTGCCTTAAGTTTCATCTAATTTGGTCTTTATTGAGCAATGTGTAAGAGCTGTTTTGTTTTATTCAGGCCTATGTGTGTTTTTTCCACCTCTGCTTTTTCCTTTGTTGCTTTTCCCTCAGCTGCCTCTGACAAAGACAGCTAGCCTGCCAAGCCTGGTGCTGCTCTGGGACAAACCTGTCAATCACTCCTGACAACATGTATGTTAAAAATTCAAATGTGACTCAAAGCCGGTGCGTGACAGCCGAGCCTTTGAAAGTGGCTGCAGCGCTTGGCGACAGCCAGAGGAGTAGGAGTGGAAAACAAACTAAGAAAACAACACTGCGGTGAGTTAGAGTTAGAGAGAGAGAGAGAGAGAGAGAGAGAGAGAGAGAGAGAGAGAGGGAGATGGAGAGAGAGTTATAAGCATAAGAGGAGGAATGTGGGTCTTGATGGGAATTGGCATTGGATTCTCTCTCGTTGTTGAGTGGAGTGGTGGGTCTTCCAGGGATTGTGTTGAGGACCTCTATCCGCTGTAGGGATGGGAAGCGCTACTTTTAACTCCTCTGAGACCTCTCTCTCGCATGATATAATCAGGCTTCTCACGCATCTCACTACCATATACACCGACACAAAACAACTGCACACACAAATGTTAATAGAAAACTAGCCGTCTTAAGGCACAACAATTGATTCCCACCTGAAAACACATGCAAATATCAATTTAATGTGCCTCTTTTTTAGGGGATGTACAGAAAACGCTATACAAGAGAACAGAGATGTGCATTTTCAATACATCATAAGGGAACATGGAAGACTTCAATTAGATTCATCATGCGGTCCTAAATTACTATCACCCCGTAGCACTCACTTCTGTCATCATGAAGTGCTTTGAGAGGCTAGTTAATGATCATATCACCTCCACCTTACTCAACACCCTAGACCCACTACAATTTGCATACCGCCCCAACAGATCCACGGATTACGCAATCGCCATATCCCATCTGGACAAGAGGAATAGCGTTAATCTGATCTTCATCTAAGTCACAACAATAGACAAACATAGTGTGCTTAAACTAATAGCACACACATTATTGTATTTTTCTTGTCTATATTGAATACATCATTTAAACATCCACAGTGTAGGTTGGAAAAAGTATGTGAACCCCTAGGCGAATGACTTCTCCAAAAGCTTGTTGGAGTCAGGAGTCAGCTAACCTGGAGTCCAATCAATGAGACAAGATTGGAGATGTTGGTTAGAGCATTCTTGCCCTTTAAAATACACTCACGAAATTTGAGTTTGCTATTCACAAGAAGCATTGCCTGATGTGTCACGTTCTGACCTTAGTTCTGTTATTATATCTTTGTTTTAGTATGGTCAGGGCGTGAGTTGGGTGGGCAGTCTATGTTTGTTTTTCTATGTTGGTTGTTGAGTTCGGCCTAGTATGGTTCTCAATCAGAGGCAGCTGTCAATTGTTGTCCCTGATTGAGAATCATACTTAGGTAGCCTGGGTTTCAGTTTTGGGTTGTGGGTGTTTGTCTTCCGTGTCAGTGCTTGTCGCCACACGGGACTGTTTCGTTCATTTCACGTTTATTGTTTTGTATTTCGTAGTGTTCAGTTTATGTAGTAAAATAAACATTATGGACACTTACCACGCTGCGTTTTGGTCCTCCGATCCTTCTCGCTTCTCCTCCTCCGAAGAGGAGGACGAGGTTCGTTGCCCGATGTGAACCACGCCTCGAACAAAAGAGATCTCAGAAGACCTAAGATTAAGAATTGTTGACTAGCATAAAGCTGGAAAGGTTTACAAAATTATCTCTAAAAGCCTTGATGTTCATCAGTCAACGGTAAGACAAATTGTCTATAAATGGAGAAAGTTCAGCACTGTTGCTACTCTCCCTAGGAGTGGCCATCCTGCAAAGACGACTGCAAGAGCACAGCGCAGAATGCTCAATGAGGTTAAGAAGAATCCTAGAGTGTCAGCTAAAGACTTACAGAAATCTCTGGAACATGCTAACATCTCTGTTGACGAGTCTAGGATAAGTAAAACACTAAACAAGAATGGTGTTCATGGGAGGACACCACGGAAGAAGCCACTGCTGTCCATAAAAAACATTGCTGCACGTCTGAAGTTTGCAAAAGTGCACCTGGATGTTCCACAGCGCTACAGGCAAAGTATTCTGTGGACAGATGAAACTACAGTTGAGTTGTTTGGAAGGTACACACACAGCACACCAACATCAAAACCTCATCCCAACTGTAATGTATGGTGGAGGGAGCATCATGGTTTGGGACTGCTTTGCTGCCTCAGGGCCTGGACAGCTTGCTATCATCGACGGAAAAATGAATTTGCAATTTTATCAAGACATTTTTCAGGAGAGTGTTAGGCTATCTGTCCACCAATTGAAGCTCAATCGAAGTTGGGTGATGCAACAGGACAACAACCCAAAACACAGAAGTAAATCAACAACAGAATGGCTTCAACAGAATATAATACACCTTCTGGAGTGGCCCAGTCAGAGTCCTGACCTCAACCCAATTGAGATGCTGTGGTATGACCTCAAGAGACCAGTTCACACCAGACATCCCAAGAATATTGCTCAATATAAACAGTTTTGTGAAGAGGAATGGTCAAAAATTCCTCCTGACCGCTGTGCAGGTCTGATCCGCAAATATAGAAAATGTTTGGTTGAGGTTATTGCTGCCAAAGGAGGGTGAACCAGTTATTAAATCCAAGGGTTGACATACTTTTCCCACCCTGCACTGTGAATGTTTACACAGTGTGTTCAATAAAGACATGAAAATGTATAATTGTTTGTGTGTTATTAGTTTAAGCAGACTGTGTTTGTCTATTGTTGTGACCCAGATGAAGATCAAGTCAAATTTTATGAACAATTTATGCAGAAATCCAGGTATTTCCAAAGGGTTCACATACTTTTTCTTGCCAATGTATGTGTACACAACCAATAACATTTTATTTCATTTGAATGAGGTAGTAGAGTATACTAGCTACCCAGCTATTCCACATTTTTAAAAAATGACTGAAAGCATATGGCACACAGTTTAAATTAAATGGCATGCTATGAGGACAGATAGACTGGTTTGAGGACACACTTTTGAATGATCAATTGGTCACACTGGTGCATTTGAGAAGGCAAAGCTAAATGAATAGAGTGAATGGTCAACAGAACAAAAGGCCTGGACAGAGCCCCTCCCACTGGGTGAACTGGCATCTCTGCAGTCCTGCAGGTATTCCACTCATCTCTCAGTCAGCATCCACATCCACTGAGCTACAAACTGGTACAAAGCCAACTGCCCATTGTGTGTGTGTGTGTGTGTGTGTGTGTGTGTGTGTGTGTGTGTGTGTGTGTGTGTGTGTGTGTGTGTGTGTGTGCGCGTGCGTGTGTCACAATGGTAACTCTCGTGGCAGCCTGTTTGACATCAGCAGTACATGTATGTTTGTTATATTCTGTGTGACCAGTCACCTCTCTCTCAGTGGCTGCTTAAAACGACTTGGTGCCGCCTCCACTGGGCAAAACCCTGTGTCTGCACACACTGATAGGATTCAGTGCAGAGAGAGGGACCACAGATCCAGTAAACACAGATCTGTGCTGTGTGCCCCTGCATCTCCCCCTCAGCAAATATACATCTGTGACTGTGTCCCAAAGTCTCACTCTCTCTCAATAAACCTCCTCAGAGATACAGCATAAAGGCAGGACACAGATTATCTGAGAAAGGCCTATGTTTTGGGTTATAGCGCCCTCTGGTGGTAAAGAGTCGCCGTTCTAACACGTTGGAGCCACAGACGTACAAAAAAGCATTGGAGTCTTGATAACACATAGATCCCAAATGGATAATGTCATTGAATTCTATCTACAAGGAGCAATAAAACGTTGACCAAAGGACTTCATTATTTTCAACTCATAAAAGAGCAGGTTGCATACAGATGCAGTCGGTAGTGTTTTTACTTAGTGCTGAGTACTGATTGAAACACGTGGTCTGGCTCATCCTTCATGTTCACAAAAAAAGATAAATCCCAAAAAGCAATGTTTTACAGTATTCACTCGTCCATATAAACGGTTTCTGCTCGACAAATGATAGGGAAAAAAGCAATGAGAGAAAGTGATGCCCACATCACATGGACTTTGAATTAATTAATTGGAGTCTATTCAAATTCAAGAGTTTGAATAAATCTCATTATTGGGAGGGCAATAGGGTCATGGCAAGAAGCGATCCAGCTTGTCAAATTAACGTCAAAAGTTTTTTAAATACATTTTAGGTAACCCTAACCTTTTTCCTAACCTTAATCTAATTATCCTAACCTGCTACGTTAATTATCCTAATCTGCTACTTTAATTCTCCTAACCTGCTACGAAAAGTCCCATCTGACAAAAACTGTATCCTTCTAGTAAAAAAACGGTCATCAGCAAGGTAAGAGAATCATCATTATGAAATCCACCTCTATTAAAAGTGATTGTAGCCTATCCTACATATTCAATGTTCCTCTTAAAATGAGACAACAAAAGCATTCTAAATGTTTATGGTGCTTTAAGAGAAAAAGACTTCATCTAAAGAGACCTTTCTAATATCCTGTGCAATCAGACAATATTAGGCTACATTATCGAAACATAAATATCATATTTTGACAGGGCCTATGAAACATATTACCAAATCAATTATAGTAAATTTGCCTATTTGTCTAAAATAATAGAGTGAATTAAAAAGAAACAGGTTTATAATAATAAAGCCAAAAATTAAGTCTGTTTGCAACGTTTTCAAGTTTACCTCTTATCAAAGCATGACACCTATAGGCCTATACTTATGCTACTATTAGGCTATGTCTATAACGTAGCCTGACTACATTTACTATACTAACATTAGATATAATACAATACAACACAATTCAGTACAATAGTTTATCTGTTCAGATCACTATGCTACCTGAACTTAAACCTGTGTTAACAAAAGTAAAAAAATAAATTTAAAAAAGGTCTCTCTCTTGGGTTCTGACTATTAAAAACGTTTCTGAAATGATGGACTCGCTGTAATTAGAACATGTTGAGATAAAAGATTCGTCAGACGAGTAAATCTGGTGTAGTATTTCAGGCTTTTGTTTTTTACGGTTTCTATGAGGAAGAGATCTGAGACTGTTGTTTATAGCACATCCTCGTAAGCACCCGAGTGAGTCTGGACGCAGAATATGCGCACTGTTAATATGCTCTCTATCGTGTATTATTAATGCGGTACACGGGACGGGTTTTCAAACACACTTTCTAAAAGAACGTATCAAGGTGGCATGCAGATGTTGCCTACTAAAAAGACAACCCGATGCTCCTGCGGAAATTTAACTTGTTTTCCACTCCCGGATGCACCAATATTATTTATTTCTCGCACATGTTCAAATGTGTTTACCCCCATTAAATTATAGCAACCTATTACTAGAATTCCGTTGTGAGTAACTTTTTTTAATGGAAAGCATTTTCCTTTCATTTCTAATATCGTAGAATCGTTTTCTTGTGACACTGCACGTTATTTCCCTCCTCTCTTTGTCTAGCTGCTGGTTACGCTACTCAACTTCTTTGTAACGGATAGCCTAATTTATTAGGCCTGGGCTACTGTATTCAAAGTAAACGATTAATAATAATTCAAATTTAAACAAAATTGAAGGATGAATTGTCACGTGGTATTTTCCGCACATATGTGTCTGTTGGAAATCAGGACATGAATCCGAAATGAACTATAAATCAAGTCCAAGCTATAGGCCTAAATGACAAACACTAACGCTTGGTTGGCCAATGGATTTTTATCAAGGTAATGTGGATATTCCTTTGAGGCTTTTCAGAATTTGAGCCCAAAATACACCCTTGCATATTACCAATGTGATCTAAATCAGTCTAATATGGATGTTTCCTCTTAACCATGCTTGTGTGTGTGCATGTGTGGCCTATGGGGGAGGGGGAGACACGTCAAAGCTATGATTATCTTGAGTGGCTTGGCCCAGTATTGTTACCTGCTGGGACAGCGACACAGCCCCTCTAAATAAATTGCAAGTGGCCTTGGGCAATAAGGGCCCTCCTTTGATCAGCCACACAGGCAAACGAGAAAAATGTGCAGTCAGTCAATCAAACTCACAAGCCTTCACACAACAATGGGGCCGACCTTGGTTTCTTTTTTTGTTTTTAAATTCATGTATTTCATTAGCCTATAACAATACGTCTGCTGGTTGGTCGGGCGCGACGCGATCAATAATTGATAGCAAGCGCAACGGCTGATTTCCCGCCTCTCCTTTGGCGCGCTTGTCACTTACTGTTGTCAGAACACATTTGCTTTGATGACACATTTGAGGAAGTAAGAAATGGCATCACATGTGATTATAAATTTACGGATTGGTGAAAGTTAGAGCTCCTTCAAACTGAATTTCCCGTTTGTTCAGGGGCCTCAATTGAAGTCATCTACCGGGCTCTAAATGCACAAGCACGGCTGAGGTGAGGTGTAGCCTATCCTTGTAAGGATTTGAACTTTTTTTTGTCATGTGTCAGTAAACAGAATGAATTGTTTAAAAGGTGCGTGGATCACAGGGTGAAAAGTTGCTCTTTATACTGAAACCTTTGGGGCATGGGAGACATAGAGTTTAAAGATGGGGAAACACTTTGAGACCAAGATCCATTTCAGATCTAGGCTACTCCCACATGTGAAATTGATGTGAATGTTTGGATAAGAAGAAGTGGGTTTACTATTTAGTAAGTTTAGTTTATGGTGCAAGGTTCAGGCTATGTGTTTAGATTGTGGACTATGGTATTTCCAAGTAGGCTAAATAGCAGGGTTATTTAATGAAAAATGCCTATAGGCAATGTAGGCATATAGGCTGAATAGGTCTAAACGTAACCCCTGAAAAAGCATATTGGCTAAAATGTCCACCTGTGTGTTGTCTGCTGCGTTCCTTGTGGGAGGTTGAGGGATTTGTACAAAATTCTAAGGTGAGAAAAGTTTTAAGCAAAGTCTCAAATGAGGGAAAAACAACATGTATGAACGGCTTAAAATAAATGACAGCTGCATCCATTTGCCCCCCCCCCCCCTCCATCTCCTCCTCCGTTCTGTTCTTCCAGCACCATTTCCTCTTTTAATTATCCCCAAGCAAAAAGATGGAGCACATCAGACGCATCGCGGTAAATCCCAGCCCTGGCATGAGCTCATAGCAGTTCCCGCGTCTGCGTCTGGCAAACCCGATATAGAGCGCGCGCTGGCAGCGACAGTGAGAGAGGCCGCCTGGAGATTTTTAATGGAAGAATGGGGAGGATGATCTCTGAGCAAAACAGGTATTCACTCTATTCACGTGAGAGGCTTTGGCGAGCACAGAGCGATCACGCCGCGTTTTCAACACCAGATTAGCCAATTCTGAAGAGAAGCCTCCATCGAATTATATATATATATATATATATATATATATATATATATATAAACCCCTTGTTTACACCCCAGAAGAGTCAGCAAGATAGTGTTCTTTAAATGACTGCTTGTAATGGGCGACATTGGAGGCCTACTTGGTCCTATCTCTGCCTGCAATATTTTGGGGATATATTGTGATGGTTTTTGGACAGTGAGTTTAAAGACATGGTTTGGAATTTAAAGCCATTTTCAGTTTTAGTGCAATTCAATGTCTCTTTGTTTTGACTGAAATCTGTTTGCAGGATTTTATAGGCTCAGTTTAATTAGGTAGCCTATCAAATATGTGGTATGGCTCTTTCTTTCCCAAGTGTGTAAAATTTAAAAAAGGTTGAGCGTTTCATCATTTCCTATGTGATTAGCCTACACATATTGCAGGATTGGGTAGGTTACTTTCTAAATGTAGTTAGTTACCTATTCGAAATTGTAATCAGTACTGTAACTTTTGGATTACCTAAACTCAGAAACGTAATCTGATTACTCTCAGTTACTATGTCACAGAAAGGTGTCATAGTGTATTTTTCCCCCCGGGAAAAACATCCTTTCTGAATTTAGAAGAGTATCAAAGAAGTATTTTTTTTCTGGCAAACATCCTTTATAAATTTAGAAGTGATCCAAGAAGTAATCATCTAGTTTTTCCAAAGTATATGTAATCTGATTACAATATTTTTTCTGGTAACATACTGTACGTAACTGATTATAGTTCATTTTTGTAAACAGATTACATGTAACTCCCCTGCACTATGTGTTCCTTGGATGGCTGCAATGTACCCCCCCTTTACATTCTCTCTCCCTCGCTCCATCTTTCTCGTTCTAAGATGAAGAGTGGAATGCTCCACAGTGGCTGCTTTATTTCTCCTCTGGGGGGGACCAGAGATAACAGGCAGGGGCGTCTGTGATGTTGCTTTCCCTACAGGATGGGAAGGAGATGTCTTGTAGCACTGCTAAAGATGATAATTTGAGAGTTCTGAAATAAGGTTCTCCTTTGCAAAACACAGGGGCACACAGATGCTGCGATCAGATTTAATGAGTGGAAAGGTTGGAAACCATCCCAGAGGGTTAAAATGATGACAACAAAGATGGAGGTTGACTATGCTGTTATGATGAGTATGATAATAACGATTCAGAACTAGAGTTTCTGCAAAGAACCTGAGATAATGATGAGGAGGATGATGTTGATAATTATGATGATGAGGAGAGGGATGATGTTGATAATTATGATGATGAGGAGGATGATTATGGTGATGATGAGGATGATGATAGTGGTGTTAATGACAACGATGAATATGCAGTCCAAAAGCTTTAGCAAAAAAAAATAAGATGAGTGCAACTAGAATGATGAAGAGTCTAACGAAGAGTCTGATGAAGACTGAATCCTATTATACATCCAATACCTCAATTTGGTCACATTTTACTACCCCCCCAAAATTCTCACAAGAACCTTTACAGAAGCAGACATCTGATAAGTCAGATACAATTATACACTGCACAATGTGATAAAAGGATATCAATTATCTACTTATGTCACCAAAAAAGAGAGCTGCTTAAAACATGAAACCTAAAGAAGCCTAGGAGAATTTCAAGGCAACCATTATCAAAAAATGAAAGCTTATCAACTTTTCTTTAACTCTGATAATGAGTCACATTTGGTTAGAAACGTTGCCAGAGTAGCAGGTTTTTGCCCAGGAACAGAATGGCTATTGTGTTTCAGAAAATATAGTCTTTTTACAGACTTGAAGCAGCAAAATGCAGAAGTAGAGAGAGTGAATGGGCTCTTATCCGCATGAAAGGCTAAAGGATGAGACTGAACTTTCTGGCATCAGCTGGGCTTTGGGAACAGAACACACAAGGGCAACTCTTTCTGGCCTTTTCCCTTCCGCTCTGGGGTATGTTTACAAGCCAAAGCACTATTACTTTTCACATAGACTCAGACACAACTATGCCCTCCCTTTGACACACACACACACACACACACACACACACACACACACACACACACACACACACACACACACACACACACACACACACACACACACACACACACACACACACACACACACACACACACACACACACACACACACAGTTGTCTGTACATGACATCAGAGTAGGTCTGCAGGCTATGGAAGCAAAAAGAGACCAGATCACTCTAGATTACATCAACACAAGGGCTTGATTCAATCAATAACATCAGAATCACTTACACACACACACAGGTCTACGAAGGGAACACAACCACGATTCTGTGACCTGAGATCAGAGAGAGGGAAAATATGAACCCACACTGAAATAAACTATGATAATCCGTTTAACATTTTCATAACTTTTTCATATCAACGTTCAATCATTTTTTTTCACATCAACCCCAAGTATTTGTAGAATATAGGGCTTTGTTTCGTTTACTAGAGAGTGCACGAACAGTCTAACCTCCTGCAAACGTTAAAAGCTCAGTTGTTCACACTACATACAGTTCCTAAAGGCCTTTTGTATGATGTTTCAATGGGCGCATCACCATGTCATGGCTGAACAAGGGTCGGGGTAAAGAACACAGAATGAGGTAGGCATATGGGGTGGAGGGGGAGGTTTTGTATTTGTATAGGTAAACTCCAGCACTTGCGGGTAAAGAGTAGCCTATGGTTTAAGAGACAATTGGAATGGTCCCTGACGTCTAAAAAGGTCACTTCTAGTCACCACAATGTAGACACAGGTCTATTTTACTGTCAGTACAAGAGTATAAAAAAGGACCTGAGAGTCTGCTGAGGGCTACGGTGCAGACATCAAGCCCTCCAACCATGGGAAAGGTATGAGCTAACAGGTTTAGCTTACTTGTTCGATGATTGCTGATGTAATTAGGGAGATCACCAAATGCTGTTAGGCTTAAGGTATTGGGAAGCTATTTGGCAAAGTAAGCGAGGCATACAATTTATGAAGCTATGTCAAAGACTTCAGTTGTGAAAGCAGGAATATGAGCGCAACATGCAACAATTTCTAGAATTGTACTGAGTTACAGCTCATATAAGGAAAATCTGTCAATTGAAATAAATAAATTAGGCCCTAATCTATGACTGGGAATACAGATATGCATCTGAGTTGGTCACAGATATAAAAAATAAAAAAAATCGGGGCGTGGATCAGAAAATCAGTCAGTATCTGGGGTGACCACCATTTGTCTCATGCAGCGTTACACATCTCCTTAGAGTTGATCAGGCTGTTGATTGTGGGAGATATCTGGGGTGTGCAGCGACCTTTTACAGACCAAATCAAGCATACATAGGCTTAGGCACAATGCTTGTTAAGCTTGCCATAGTTTCAAATCAAATAGCATTTCTCGAGGGAGCTAGCTTGTCGAGGGACCTAGCTTGTCGAGGGACCTAGCTTGAGGGAGCTAGCTTGTCGAGGGAGCTAGCTTGTCGAGGGAGCTAGCTTGTCGAGGGACCTAGTTTGTCGAGGGAGCTAGCTTTTCGAGGGAGCTAGCTTGCCGAGGAAGCTAGCTTGTCCAGGGACCTAGTTTGTCGAGGGAGCTAGCTTGTCGAGGGAGCTAGCTTGCCGAGGGAGCTAGCTTGTCGAGGGAGCTAGCTTGCTGAGGGAGCTAGCTTGTTGAGGATCAACACTAGGTCCATGAGTACGGCTTTCAGTCAAAAGTCATTTTACTATCATCATCGCCAA
This sequence comes from Oncorhynchus nerka, assembly GCF_034236695.1. Taxonomy (NCBI): domain Eukaryota; kingdom Metazoa; phylum Chordata; class Actinopteri; order Salmoniformes; family Salmonidae; genus Oncorhynchus; species Oncorhynchus nerka. The sequence goes on from NC_088418.1 coordinate 20,845,206, forward strand.
CTCAGTATAAATTACTTTCCACATAAACTATTTTATAAATTTCTGTTCTTTGTAGATAATCTTTTACGAAGGCCACAACTTCCAGGGTCGACACTATGAGTGCAACAGTGACTGTGCTGACACGTTCAGACACTTCAACTGCTGTAACTCTATCAGGGTGACCGGCGGTCACTGGGTGGCCTACGAGAAGCCCAACTTCAACGGCTACCAGTACATCCTGAACCAGGGAGAGTACCCTGACCACCACCACTGGATGGGCTTCAACAACTGCATCCGTTCCTGCCAGATGTTCCCCCCCGTAAGTCAGTCAAACTGATGGATAGGGTTACTCCTGCCACACATCAAACGGCACTTTAGAAATCAGCGTCAATCACCAGCCTTTTGATGTCATTTATAGATACAGAGAGGAGTCAAAGCATCAAAGTCCACAAGGAGATCCAGTCATTTTTTAAAGGAATAGGAACGTACCCCAAAGACTTACCTTCTTCATTTTCATTCTATTCATCATCACTCAGTGTTTTTGGCAGTATTATACTTCTGCTTTGAGAGGTTTCTCCTCATTTGACTGAATATCTATTTCTAAAGGAAGCAAGTCTCTGGTATTAATCGACGTGTAGAAATTCTTAGATCGCCCAGTGTATAAAACTCTACTGTGACCTCTGTGATCATTTCGCCCCTAATCACTTCTTGTCCTCCCTATTCCCTCCTTTCTGTCTCTTCTACCAACAGTACAGAGGAGCCTACAGAATGAGAATCTACAACAGGCCTGAGATGTCTGGTCACATGATGGAGTTCATGGACGACTGCCCCAACGTGTATGAGCGTTTCCGCCACCGTGACATCTTCTCTTCCAACGTCATGGAAGGCTACTGGGTGTTCTACGAGCACCCCAACTACAGGGGTCGTCAGTACTTCCTCCGCCCCGGGGAGTACAGGGCCTGCAACGACTGGGCCTGCCACAACCCCATGGTGGGCTCCTTCAGGAGAATGAGGAGTGGCCTGTAAGCTTCTCACATCTGGACTGTAACAAAGTGATTAAACGTGCTGGTTTTTAAATGTGGCTTCTCTGTGTGATTTTTTCCCCCCATCTCAAATCAATGGCAAAACAATAGCAAAGCTTTTGTGTAAATAATTAAGTTCCAGAAATTAAGGGAAAGGGAAAGGGGGATACCTAGTCAGTTGTACAACGGAATGCCTTCAACTGAAATGTGTCTTCCGCATTTAACCCAACCCCTCTGAATTAGAGAGGTGCGGGGGGCTGCCATAATCGACATCCACGTCTTCGGCGCCCGGGGGCATTAGTGTATGGTTATGAGACAGGAGAATTGCTGTGTACAGTATGTATACTATACCATAATCAACCCTAAAAGTTGTCTGCACCCTCATTAATGATTTATCCTTCTGTATTTTGAAAGTTATATATCATAAACTTAATAGCTGACATGCACATTTTTGGGGAGTATATCAACAATGGACCAATGAAAAAATGCAAAAAGATGTTTTGGGTGGAGTTTTCCTTTAAGTTGGGCAGGGATGATACCAGTATCGCCATACTTGTTAGTTTCGTGGCAAGGAAAACAGTAAAACAGCCCTAATGTTGGAAACAAACATCATTATGTTGTCATCTAGAGTCACATTTATCTATTTTCCAAGCTATAGCACACAATATTATACATACAGCAGGTTTTTAAAGGACCAAAGAGTTTGGTCTGCTTCCTGTTTTCATTTTTGCCAAGGGAAAAAATGTCGCTATACTGGTATGTCACAGCCTTAACATTAAGAATATTATTGATTAACTAACTGATTGAATGAATGAACTGCAAATCAGAAACTCATTGCAACAAGTTCAATTCATTATAAAGCTGTTAAGGATGGCTTAGTATTTCTCTCTCTCTCTGGTAGTCTGTCTATACATTGCCAGCCTCAATGCCAATAAAGGCAGAGGTTGCAACTCTTATTGTGTGACTTTGGAAAGTGCCGTTGTACAGTATTTCCCATAGAGATAGAGAGCTTTTGACCGAGACAAAGAGCTGCTGCTGTGGGCCAGCCCTATAGTTTTCTGTAGCCCGTAGAGCACATTGTGCTGACACGACAAAGCTTTGTGTCACATTTACAAAGGCCTGATCCCTGCAGGGTCTATAAAGAGGTCCAGTACCGCTCACTACCCGGTCCGGTCCGAACTAAACACAGTCACAATGAGCAAGGTAAGCATGAACACACCATGCGTTTCACGGGGAAATACAGGAATTGTCTGTGATAAACTGATACATCTTTCATATTTGGATTCACTGGATAGTATTATAAATAACGAAATAGCTTGCAATTTACCTATAAATGATTGGCCAGTAATGATATTGGAGGGGGATTTTAGGAGATGGTGAATAGAACGTGTTAAAGGCTCAAAGCCAATGTGCAAGTATGAATGGACTGGACGGAGAGGAGAGGAGGGCAGCACAAATGCATAGTCTCAAAGGTAGGTTCTTTTAGCAACACGGGTGTATTTGTTATCTAACGCAGGGGCATTGGAGCCTGCTGGTTTTCTATTCTACCTTATAATTAATTGGACACACCTGGTGTCCCAGGTCTAAATCAGTCCCTGATTAGAGGAGAACAATTAAAAAATGCAGTGGAACTGGCCTCGAGCTGGAGTTGAGTTTGAGGGATCTAAAGGATTGTATTATTAAACAGACTAAATAAAAGTCCCCCACAAGTTATTCCTTTTTTTGCCCACATATGGCGCACGTGCAGGACTTTTATTTTGACATGAGGTAAGCAGAGAGGAAGTGGGTCTACAACAGACTCATGTTTGAAAAGTCTGTTTAATAATATGATCCTTTAGATATTTTTGTCTCAAATTCACTCTGTATTGGCCTAGGCCTACTACCCATCCATGACCAATCATCCTCTTCACTGCCTCAGCATACGACACCTCCTGTTCTACTCTCACCCTGGCAACCTCAACCTGTCTCTCTCGTATCGGGCACTTCTGATCCCCAGCAACATGGGCACACTCACAATTGACACAACACAGTTTTTTTCCAACGATACAACACATTCCTTTGTCCCATGCCCTAAAGCAGGTATTCCCAAACTGTGGTATGCGCAATGCTGTCGGGGGTACGCCAAATATAAATGTGATTCATATTCTTCACATAAAAATAAAAAAATCTAGTTTTTTGAACGAGAATTAAGACGACTTTTGAGTAGTAAGCAACAGATACCATTAATAAGAAGGGGCTAGATCGTCTTATATGGTGAGCTACCGAGTGGCTAAGACAGACAAGCCCCATACTATTGTGGAGGACTTAATTCTTCCTGTTGCCGCGGATATGGCTGGGACAATGTTGGGGGAAAAGGCCCAAAAAACTATACAGACAATTCCTTCATCAAACAACACTTGACGCATCAATGACATGGCAGGAGATGTTTTGAAACAATTACTGCTTCGCATACAAGCCAGTGAATTATATGTGTTACAGCTGGATGAGTCAACAGACGTGGCGGGCCTGGCACAGCTACTGGTATATGTCCATTACGTTTATGGGGGGTCTGTTAAAGAAGACATCCTCTTCTGCAAACCACTGGAAACCAGGACAACAGGAGGATATTTTTAAAGTACTGGACAATTTTTGTGACATCAAATGGACTTTGATGGTCAAGATGTGTTGGTATCTATACTGATGGCGCAAAAGCCATGACAGGGAGACATAGTGGAGTGGTAACACGCGTGCGAGCAGTTGCTCCAGACGCCACTTGGGTACACTGCAGCATCCACTGAGAGGCTCTTGCTGCCAAGGGAATGCCTGACAGCTAGAAAGACGTTTTGGACACTACAGTCAAAATGGTTAACTTTGTTAAAGCAAGGCCCCTGAACTCTCCTGTATTTTCTGCAGTATGCAATGATATGGGCAGCGACCATGTAACTCTTTTACAACGTACAGAAGTGCGCTGGTTATCATGGGGCAAAGTATTGAGACTTTTTTTTTAAATTGAGAGACAAGCTTAAAGTTTTCTTTACTGACCGTCATTTTCACTTGTCTGACCACTTGCATGATGACGAGTTTCTCACACAACTGGCCTATCTGGGTGATGTTTTTTCTCGCCTGAGTGATCTGAATCTAGGATTACAGGGACTCTGCAACTATATTCAATGTGCGGGACACGATTGAGGCTATGATTAAGAAGTTGGAGCTCTTCTCTGTATGCATCAACAAGGACAACACACAGGCCTTTCCATTATTGTATGATTTCTTTGTGTGCAAATGAACTCAAGCTTACGGACTATGTCAAATATAATATAGCGAAGCACTTGAGTGAGTAGGGTGCGCAATTATGCAGGTACTTTCCCGAAAAACATGACACAAATAATTGGATTCTTTATTCCTTTCATGCCCTGCCTCCAGTCCACTTACCGATATCTGAACAAGAGAGCCTCATCGAAATTGCAACAAGCGGTTCTGTGAAAATTTAATTTAATCAGAAGCCACTGCCAGGTTTCTGGATTGGGCTGCGCTCTGAGTATCCTGCCTTGGCAAATCGCGCTGTTAAGACAATGATGCCCTTTGCAACCACATACCTATGTGAGAGTGGATTCTCGGCCCTCACTAGCATGAAAACTAAATACAGGCACACACTGTGTGTGGAAAATGATTTAAGACTGAGACTCTCTCCAATACAACCCAACGTTGCAGAGTTATGTGCATCCTTTCAAGTACACCCTTCTCATTAACCTGTGGTGAGTTATTCACCATTTTTAATCAACAAATAAAGTTTTATATGTAAGATGGCTAAATAGAGGGCAAAATGATTGATTATTATTATTAGTTGTGCCCTGGTCCTACAAGAGCTCTTTGTCACTTCCCACGAGCCGGGTTGTGACAAAAACTCACACTCATTCTTATGTTTAATAAATGTATCATATAGTGTGTGTGTGTGGCAGGTTTACAATGATGGCAAAAAACAACATTTGAGAGTGCGCTGACCCTGGTGCTTAGAGGGGGTACGCAGCTGGAGGTTGAATGTTTGACGGGGTACTGGACTATAAAATGTTTAGGAACCACTGCCCTAAAGGATGTGCATGTACCTCAGTGCGGTTTCTGGGATGTGAAAATGAGCCGTGGATCATTTCTTATTGTTCCAATAACACTCTCTTCTTCGACACATGTACTACAAGTATATATTACAGGTAGGCTTGGCCTATTTCAATTCCACATCATAAATGGTGTACGTTGGATTGCAGTTCCTGATAATGAAAATGTAATTGTGTTTTCATTCTGTGCTAGGTTATTTACATTTTTCAGAAGACAGCCAAAACATTTCCCCAATATCTGTGTTATCATGTGTGCACCCACCCTTAGCGGTGTTGCCAACAACAGGATGCATCTGTCTTTCAGGGATACAGTTCATTCAACCTAGTTTCCGCTGGAAAGCGGATGTGGAAACTCTGCTCGGGTGTTTCTTTTACGTCCGCTGCGTTAGCTTATCGTGTGTATCATTTTGATTTGAACTTTCCATCTCTCTTTTCTAGATTATATTCTACGAGGATAAGAACTTCCAGGGCCGCCACTATGAGTGCAGCAACGACTGTGCTGAGATGCACAACCACTTCAGCCGCTGTAACTCCATAAAGGTGGACAGTGGCTGTTGGGTGGCCTACGAGAAGCCCAACTACACTGGCTACCAGTACATGCTGAACAAGGGCGAGTACCCCGACTACCAGCGCTGGGCTGGTTTCAACGACTGCATCCGCTCCTGCCGTATGGTGCCCCCTGTGAGTGTACCACATCGTGTGTCCTCAGTCCCACATTGTTTTCAGTCCCTTGAGCTGAGGGCTTCAGTGTCTAGTGTTTTTTTTTCTTTTTCTTAGCATTTATTGTAATTACTTGGCTAGATTCTTACTGACATTTGGCTGAGGCCATGACAAATAGATTCACAAATGCCAACCAACACCTTTTTTTTAACACGGTCAATTTCTTCTTCACAAATGCCATGGTTCAAGTTATATTTCATTCTCATTATAGTACACTTACATTAACGCCTATATACTGTCTGTGTATCATTTAATATATCCATTGTCCATTTTGCCTGTCTTCTTCTTTCCCAGTATCGAGGAAACTACAAGATGAAGATCTACGAGCGCTCTGACTTCAGGGGTCAGAACATGGAGATGATGGAGGACTGCCCCGACCTGCACGAGAGCTTCCACAGCCGCGACATCTCCTCCGCCAACGTCATGGAGGGTTACTGGATCCTCCACGAGCACCCCCACTACAGGGGTCGTCAGTACTTCCTTCGCCCTGGCGAGTACAGGAGGCACAGCGAGTGGGGAAGCTCCAGCCCCACCATCGGCTCCCTGAGACGTGTCACCGAGACCCCCTGAAGGTCAATCGAGACCCCCCTCTTCCTCCCCTAATGCAGCCCAATTCTAAATTCTGTATTGAAGCCCTAACCTCTATTGCTAGCACTGTTTGACTATTGTGTATCTACTGTGGTCATCTGACCCTGAAATCACATTAATGTGATTGGGGGTTTTGTTCCATTTGGTGTTGGGTCTTCGCTGCTTTGCTTAGACTGGGAAAGTAGACCTCGGTGCTCAGGCGATGCTCGTATGGTAACGGTGATGGTCTCTCTAGCTTTGGTTGCTGCAGAGCAAAATGATCTGCTTTGCCAGTCCCCAACCCCCTGTCCTATAGGAACCAAAATAAATGAAAAGTTGATAAAAGTCAACCAAGGAGCCTTTTGTTTTTATTAACTACTGTCATTATCAAAGTTGGTTACGGGAACAGTCTTGTTTTGCATACTTTTATTAAAGTTCATTATTTGGCATTTTAAACATAAGCCATGGAGTTGGATAGCCATAGAGGCATACACATCAAGGTCCAACTCTGCAGACTGTTGTGACATCATCATCATCCCCCGATACACAAAGCAAAATGAACACGGAAACATTATTATTTGAAGCCGGTAATTAAAGAACAAAAAAAGGGTATCTGAGGATGGGCATGTAGGAGTCTTTATGAGATCACATGGTGCCGAGCAGGGGCTTTGGGTCCATGAAAGAAGCCCGTATTAGACCCACATCACAGGGCTAGCACCAACTCAAAGGGGAAGAGTCAATGTGTCCTGGTACTAGCCCCAAGCATCAAGCTCTCTCAGAACAAAAAAACTAAACCAAGTCTGCTTCCCTGCTCATGCATTTTTCAGCAGCCAGTGTGATAAGGAACCCTTTCAGAAATAAACATCAATTATTGAAATTGTTAATTAGACGCCCATAATTGGTGAAGATACACATGAATAAATAACTTTGACAATGAATTATTGATTAAAAAAATTGAAGCCCAGCTGGGAACACTTTTGAGTCTCTTTAGATCAAACAAAACAAGAAATATTAGTTTTGGCCTTGAGTAATGTTCAATTAAAGAACGGTCGACTTTGCTGTAGAAGTCCAGTGACATGCCCTGCGTCCTCTGATATATGTGGACTCCAATCCCCACGGTCGTCAGTGCGTCAACAGGGTGAAACATGGGATCTGGCTCTGCCTAAACGGGGAAACATTCCACAAAAGATTCACAGGGTGCTTGGCGTCTGTCGTAAATGGAAGTTAATGCAGAGGGCCCTGACATGATTCAAATCTAGTATCAACCATGTACGTTATGTTTGTGTGTCTCAGTATGTTTACCTCTGTACACGCTACATGCAAAGAACATGCATACTACAGGCCCTACTTGGCTGGCCAAAAGCTGCATGATCCCTCATCAATAGACTATTCTAGAACAGCAAAATATCCATGTATCAGACTCTCTACCTCTGCAAGTCATTAATACAATTACTTTCCATTACAAATATTAAGCTTCTTCCATAGAAGTACCAAAACAGTGAGATCTGACAATATCCTGTCTTTTCTTCATTTATTCTTCATCAATGTACCCTTTGGACTTGTGGAGGACTGATTGAAGGGTAAGTAGTGCGTTTTGGAGGATGAATTCTTTAGCTGAGAGAAGAACCACAGAAGAGCATACTCTGTGATTCCATTATTAGTCTCAGTTCTCTCCCTCTTTCTTTTCATTTCTGATAGCTGGATAATTAAACCTCTGTAGTATTGTCTTCCATCTTCCATGCCCCACTTACGGAAAAGCCTTATTCCCAGATGAGAACCATTAAAAAGTCCCTTTTTTGACGTCTGTTTTCAGATCAGTATTCCTTCTTTGGTGCTAATTTGTTATTTGTGTTAGTAGAAAAGAGTGGTGGAAGGACAGAGACGAACATACATGTAAAGTCATTGGCATTCTTGAGTTATTCATCTCCTAATCAAAGGACCAGAGAAAAATGAAAATCCCATTGTTATTCACCAAAAACTTTTATTCTACAATATGGTCTACAAATTACTAAATAAAAAACAGAACTGATCTGTAGTGTGCGTCGCTTGACATCAGATATAAAGCTCATAAGCTGGAATGTAACATCAGCGCTGTATCTTAAGGCAGTATTCCCCTGAAGGAGACGGAAAGCAGCTCTTGTATCTGACAGAGGCTCTGGGCACTGTAAAGTCGACGTAAATAGACAGTGTGAAAAAAAAAGCAAAAGCAGGAGAATAAAGCATTTGCATTCAAAAGGACATAAAAAGTTTAGAGGAAAATAAAAAAAGGACGTGTTTTCTTATAGAATTCAATCTAACTTGAATGCTTATGAATAAGATTGGGTCAATAAATGGTTTTATTCATCCATATCTATGACAAAACACATTTAAGGTTATTAAATATGGTTTATCCAATGGTTCATCACTGGTCATTTAACTGCATATAAATAAGGATTGTGTTGGTAGAACTGCAAAACGATGCAGTATTAATGTTCATAGCAATTCATACAATTTGTGGCCTTGAGGACCTACAATTCAAGCCCAACATCAGTAACGTTCCTAACTTAGGTTGAGCTTTAAACCTAGAATCAACCCTGTTTGGTTGTGCATTCATATCACCGAACCAATACTTTGAGGGTAAGGGTCTCATCCGGTAGAGCACAGCACAACAGACCAATCAATAGGAACTAAAACCAAGAGGGGAGCCTCTTGATAGAGATAATAACACGGATGTAAACTAGCTTAAGCATAAATTCCCTTTAAGTGTGGGTCCTGGAGAGCATATTTACCAAACTCACCACTACTGTGCATAAGATCTAGACCAATTAATGTCTAGATCAATGGTGTGAGACCTTCTACAGTCTAACAGGGTCAATGTAACCAATCATGAGTTGATTCACTGAATACTGAGTGAGGTAATCACTGCAATAAAACTTTTGAGAGCTGATGTAGAATTAATGTAAACTCTGATCCAGATCGAATGAATATGACAATGGGCTTGTTTCTTTGGTACCAGGGGAAAGCTTTTCTCTCATGGTGGTTAAGTGTGTTTAGGTGTGTCTCTAGTTGGAGGTCCTCTGTCATTCCTCACTCTGGGCAGCTATCTGTCTGGGCTGTGGCTGTGTGACTGGCAAATTCTCGTGGAGGTACTCCATGGTGCCCTGTTCAGAGAAGTCTGCAGCAGTGTGGCCGTCTCCTCTCAGGACCCACTTAGTGGTGAGGAGACCCTCCAGGCCCACGGGGCCCCGGGCATGGATACGAGCTGTGCTGATGCCCACCTCAGCACCTAGAGGAAGGAGGGAGACAGAGAATGAGTGAGTAGGGTAGTTGAACAGTAAGTGAGGTGATAAAAAAAGTAAATAATGAATGCATACCCAGTCCGAAGCGGTATCCGTCTGCGAATCGCGAACTGACGTTCCAGAACACACAAGCACTGTCCAGCTGCTGCAGGAACCGCTCCGCTGTGTCCTCTGTAAGAAGCATCATCATCATCATCCTCATCATCACAACAACTACCATCATCTTCATAGTCAACTACCATCATTGTCACTGTCATCATCTCTCTTCAGCTATATAGAGTATATTTCTTCTATTACACAAAATGGAGAATTCAATGTTGTTCTACGTGTTGTACAATCTGTGGCCACTAGATGGTAGAACTGAGGCAGAAATGTTCTGTCTGCAGGGAACCGACTAAAAAAACATCTATAACCCAACCTGTATTGGATATTGTCAGTAAAGTACTCAATCAAAATGAATTATCAAACTTGAGTGGACATTAACATTTAAGATGACGATAAATCATATAACTAAATATAAATTAATAACACTGTTCCCTTAGCAAAACCTGTTCTACATTCAAATCAGTTCTGTCCCCTTCAAAGTAGTCTCATAGGGAGGTTGTACACTGAGGCAAAAAGTGCTGTCATCACTTTGAGAAAGAAGTGGTAGGAAGATTGAAGGACAGGTCTCTCTTGAAAGAGAGATGTGGTCTCTCTCACCCAGACTAATCTGGGTGAATCAACAGGATAAAAAAAAACAAAGTAAAAAGAAGAGGAAAAACAGAAACGCCTCACAACAATTACATAGACAGACAGCCCTACCGTTTTCAGTCACAATGACGTCGGTGTGGGAGCTACCATATCTGTGGATATGGTCTATAGCTTCCTGCATACTGTCCACCACCTCGATGCAGCACTCCAGATCCCCGTACTCTGTCCTCAGAGACTTGACCTCTGATGGGCTGAAGGTCAGGTTGGAGGCAAACCTGGGGCCAGCGTGAATCTTCACCTAGAGGGGGTCACACATGGGAGGGGTCATCATTACATAAAACGAGCGGTCAATTAATCAATCAATCGGGGAGTTAAAATTGACTGATTGCTAAACTGGTTGAGTCAGACAACTTGCTTGGATCTAGGGTTACAAAGGGAGGGTATATTACCAGTAACTTTCAAAGTTTACCAGTAAACTGCTGGAATTTTTTTAAACATTCAAGGATTTGATGGAATTTTCCTAACATGTAAAATATATAAACTAATAAAATAAAATTACATTTTTTTCTAAATAGAATAGCATAGCTGTTATATAGCCCATCAACTTAAATATGAGTGTTTCAACATGGAATGTTCTTTATATTTTTTTACACACATGCATTTATTTTACTATGTCAATATGTCTTTGTTGGTAATGTTTTTACGCCAAACTGGTGGCAGTTGTGAAAAAAAGACAGTAGGTTGAAGAGTTGCAGAAAGAATTCCAAATTATGTCATTGTTGATTAGATATTTTTTTTTTACAGGAAATATTTTTATCATCAACTGCATAGTAAGCTGTTAGTGTTCATTTTTGTGAATTTGGTTTTAGGAGCATAAATCATCAACAATGAGACATGATTAATGTGGTTAATCAACACGTGTAAACCCATCCACCTCACTCCAACACCAGGGAAAGAAAAGGAATATTTGATAATAAGTTGTAGTAAAATGTAACAAACCACATCACCAAACAACCAGTCAGTTAGTCATTATCTTATTTAACCAAGCCTTTGAGTGTTTTCAACCTGTATTTTAGTTGGAGAAAAGGAGAATAATATCACTTTATGTCAGTGTGTCTGTACCTGTGTATTTGTTTGTGTGTGTGGTCTGACCTGTTCGGTGCGGAGCATGTCTATGATCTGGTCAAACAGAGGAGTCCTGAGTACGTCCCTGTGAACCAACAGTGTTTCCATAGCATTGCAGGCCGCAGGATAGTCACATTTAGAGTCTCTGACTGGAGAGAGAAAATGTCAATCAATCACTTCCTTCTCCTTCATTGGTAGTAAAACAACCATTCAATTATGTGGGCGTGTCTGTGTCAGACCTGGGTTCAAATACCAGTTAAAAGGTATTTCAATTACTTTCAAATACATTACATTAAGTATTTAGATATTTTTTCTTAGAAAATACATCAGGTAGTTGAATATTTGGAAAACTATTGGCATCTCTTTGAAAATACAGACAAGTGTCACGACTTCCGCCAAAGTTTGTCCCTCTCCTTGTTCGGGCGGCATTCGGCGGTCGACGTCACCGGTTTTCTAGCCGCCACCGATCCACTTTCATTTTCCATTTGTTTTGTCTTCATTGTACACACCTGGTTTCCATTCCCATAATTATGTTGCTTATTTAACCCTCTGGTTCCCCCCATGGTTTTGTGCGTGTTTGTTCTGTGTTAAGTGGTCGCTTATATTTGTGAGCTGGTATATTTTCCCTGCGTGGAATATTTAGCTGTTTTGTTGAGTAAAGTCTGTTCTTACTCATTCTCTGTGTGCTGCGCCTGACTCCGTCCCACCTGCTGCACATAGACTCTTATTAACAAGTATATTTTCTAATACAAATATTTAAATACTCCCATACATTTGAACCAGGTCTGTTTAGTCATGGGGATATTTGAAATATACTCAGAAACAGTTTCAAATAGTATTTTTTAAATACTTCGAAGTGGTAGCTGATTTGGCTACTTTATTTGAAAATTCTAAAATACGCAGAAAATATGTTTTTAAAATACAAATAATTAAATAAGCATGTATTCGAATCCCGGTGTGGCCTATGTGCGTCTGTGTGTGTTGTCCCACTGACCGATCTTGATGACCTTGTCGATGGCGGCCTCCGAGTCGATGTAGACGTGGCAGATGCCTTCACTGTGGCCCAGAACTGGGATGCCCTTGGCTGCGCTCTGAATGTTCTTGACCAGCTGGGATGAGCCTCGCGGGATGATCAGGTCTATCATCTCATCTAGTCTACACAGGTCCTCCACCTCCTCACGGGTACTCACCTGGAACACACATAGAATATGTACACACAGTTACACAGACAAAATGTGTATGCATTCCAATTACTAGCAACAGATTGTCATATCCAGACTCAAAATAAACCCCTGTATTCTAGGATTCATTTTGTATTTTTCTATAAGGGAAATTCACTGTGCTACATTTGAATCACTCACCTTAGTAAATGAGGAATGAAAGGTTGCTTTTGCATGGTGTCTGACTGTATTTACTACCAGCAGAGTAACACAGAATTACTCAGATTTTAGCATACATTATGTTATTTAAATAACTTCCATGCTGTTTTTCTTAAATGGGATGTTTTTCCAGCTGATACTTACCAGCTGTACAGCCTCTTTGACCCAGTGGATATCCAGTGCTTCCTGGGTCAGCTCATGTAAGATGCGGTTGGTGTTGGCTGCTTCCTTGCCCCCCTTCGCCAGCAGAGCATTGCCGCTGGCTATGGCTAGAGCTGATACCTACACGCAAATGAGAGCAACAGCCTTTTAGCCACAGAATTACAGTAATAGTCAAAAGTTTGGACACACCTACTCATTCAAGGGTTTTTCTTTATTTGTACTGTTTTCAACATTGTAGAATAACAGCGAAGACATCAAAACTATGAAATAACACACATGGAATCATGTAGTAACCAAAAAAGTGTTAAACAAATCAAAATGTATTCTATATTTGAGATTCTTCAAAGTAACCACCCTTTGCCTTGTTGACAGCTTTGCACACACTTGGCATTCTCTCTTCACGAACACCCCATCTTACCAAAAAAGGATCAGCAGTGCACAAACAGAACCCCAAACTCTCTCTCAAACACAGACGAGCCCAAACACACAGAAACACACACAAATTACCTGTGGCAAGCAGTCGGGGCGGGCCTCGAAGATGACCAGCAGTACTCCTATGGGCACAGTGATCTGCTCTAGCTCTAAGTTGTGGGCTACTCTGGTCCTACGCAGCACTCTGCCCACGCTGTCCTGAGAGGCCAGGGCTATCTGTCTCAGGCCTATAGCCAGGCTATTCAGCTTGGCCGGGGACAGGCTCAGACGGTTCAGCAAGGCTGACGACAACTGACCTGATAGGGGATGGAGACCACAAAGAATCCAATACAGCAGAAAACACCGGACGATCACTTTGACTACTCAGTTAGAGCAGCTCGTATATACAGAACGTTTAAATGCAACCACACCCTCTAATTATCCACATCCTCACATAGGCACACAATGGGATGTTGACAAGTAAATGTCCCTACAAGTATGAGCTGGTTTGACAAATACCAGGAACCCATTCAGAGAGATAGACAAGATAGGAATAGTTACCTGCATTGACTGCTAGGTCCATGTCCAGCTTGTTAGCAGCAAGGATCTCCTCCTTCTTCTCAACCAGCAGGTTTGCCAGGTGACAGATGATCTCACCTCTCTGGGGTGGAGACAGTTCAATAAAATTAAACAAACCGCAGTAAGAATAGTGCTACTGACACGCCTGGGATCAGGTATACTGTATACTGTAGAACTGTGTATGAGGGTCTGACTGTATACTGTAGAACTGTGTATGAGGGTCTGACTGTATACTGTAGAACTGTGTATGAGGGTCTGACTGTATACTGTAGAACTGTGTATGAGGGTCTGACTGTATACTGTAGAACTGTGTATGAGGGTCTGACTGTATACTGTAGAACTGTGTATGAGGGTCTGACTGTATACTGTAGAACTGTGTATGAGGGTCTGACTGTATACTGTAGAACTGTGTATGAGGGTCTGACTGTATACTGTAGAACTGTGTATGAGGGTCTGACTGTATACTGTAGAACTGTGTATGAGGGTCTGACTGTATACTGTAGAACTGTGTATGAGGGTCTGACTGTATACTGTAGAACTGTGTATGAGGGTCTGACTGTATAATGTAGAACTGTGTATGAGGGTCTGACCTGTTCTGGATGAAGGGCTGCCAGGGTCCTGCCAGAGTTCCGGGCCATCTCAGTCTGCTGCTCCACGGTGGGGCCTGGAGATAGACACTACAGTGATGAGCACAGGCAACACAAACCAACAACAAAAGGGACCAACATTCGCATGCATCATCGTAACCATAGTCACGTGTAGCCATAGTCTGGATAATGTCGTGCTAGCCGAAACGACTAGAACGGTCGGCTGGATTCCAGAGGATCGGCTACATTTTGATTGGATGTTACATTTCAAGAACCCTCCCCGCACATGCCCATAGAAGGGCAGCACGTGTGTTATGTTCGTCACTGTTTTCCGAGTCGATGAAGGCAATGCAACTCTTCTGCTTGATCACTCAACAGACATTATCCCATATCTACCTGCAGGATATGGTAAATGTTTAGAGTATCAAGTGTGAGCCCGACTGTCTGCCATTTATTGAAATTAAAAGCCGCGACAAACCCGGCATATATCAACATATTTCGATGGGGTTTTAATCTGCGATTTCCCAGCCATCTTCACACACTTTTGAGCTCCACTCAAGCAAGGCATTTGATTGGTTTGACGTGTTGCGAGGCATCACTGGTTTCCACCCCTTTGTAGCTACTTTCTGCCATAGACTTCACCAGGCTTTACCGATTAGGGAAGCCTGGTTTTCGATGAGGCTACGGTGACCATAATTATCATCATCATTTAGAATAACACACATCTTCTTCATCATAAGAACCACCATACTCATCATTGTGATCCTCACCATAATTATCACCATTATCACTATGCTCATTGTTGTCATGGTGATCATAATCAATCTAATAGCCTTCATCATCAGTGTCTGTCACACAGAGATGACCCGGGGTGAACTCACCGGCAGGTTTGACCTCGGAGAAGAAGGTGCCCACTTTCTTGCCCTCCACGATGTCAGTGATGACGTGGCCCGTCACCTTGGGGTGGGTGCCGTTGGCAATGACTACCGACGTGCCCCCCTGTAGGGCCCACAGGGCCGCCTTTACCTGGAAGTAGAGGGGGGGGGGACACTTTGACAATTTTCTATTCCCCACTTGTTTCTCAGGTACAGATTTGGCCCCCAATGTAAAGACTTGCTTAACAGTGGGTTGAAGCCAAATCTCAGTCTGACACACATTGACTTCAGAAGACTTTCACAACACCTTATTACAGAGATGTAGACCTAGACACTCTGTAGTCCTCCACTCTTACATGTTTTGATCGACACACTTTCCTATTCTTATCTTCAGGTAACTGCAAAAATAATGGTAACACTTTAGTAAATGATGGATACAAAGTATATTGATAACAGGTGCTTCCATAAAGGTGTGATTCCTGGGTTAATTAAGCAATTGACATCCCATCATGCTTAGGGGCAATGTATCAAAATGCTGGGCAAGCCACTATTTTGGCTACCATGGCTATCAATGCCCCTATCCACAGGGCACGAGGGGTCACTGAATGGGTTGATGAGCATGAAAACGATGTAAACCATATGTCATGACCGTCTAAGTCACCAGATCTCAACCCAATTGAACACTTGTGGAAGATTTGTGAGCAGTGCCTGAGGCAGTGTTTTCCACCATCATCAACAACAAAACACAAAATTATGGAATTATGGACTTAGCATAGATTCTAAAAGTTCCGTAATAAGGTGCTTGAAGTTGTTCTGGTGGCTCGTTGGTGTTTCTGGTGGCTCGTTGGTGTTTCTTTTATTTATAAGGCTACGTATGTTTGCGCACATGGAATTCAGTGATTTATGTTTAATATAGGTTAATGAGGCAATACAAATATGATGTTGAGTCTTTACTATCATTAAATTAAGACTTTTAGTTTTTATCAGATGACTCTCTGTAATTATTATTACGCGAATTAAACTGATTAATCATGTAACTGTAATTAACTAGGAAGTCGGGGCACCAAGGAAAATATTCAGATTACAAAGTTATAATTTTCCTAATATAACTTTTCAGATATTTTCATATCTAATTAATAGTCTTCTGATTAATTAATTATTCTTTACCTCACGTTAGTCTCATTCCAAACGTCGTAAATTGTTGGTTATCTGCACGAACCCAGTCTTCACTATGAGTCATCCATACATCAATTGTCTTAAAATCATTTATTTACTAACTAAGTAATTCACAGAAATGCATAAACAAACAGTAGATAGTTACAAGGAAATGATAACGGAGTTTCCCCAGTGGGATAAACCGGCATCACGGCTTGGTGTACAAAAGGGAAGTGTTGGTCAACTGAGATGAGACAACACACAGTTCATAATTATTGAAATGCTAATCCTTTGCACATGAACGCTCACTCATTTGGGAACAATTGCAATCAATATATATATTTAAGCTCAGTGTGTCGTCGGGGTCTCTGTTTAAAAGTTTGTTTCTGTTGGAGAGTTTGTCCGCCCTCTCTGTCGTGGTTAGAATGGATAGTTCAGAGTGACATTCATTCATGTCGTTATGGATAGATGTTTCGGCGGTTGTCGGTCTTCGCGTTCAATGATACCGAATTCCTAGCTGCAGACTAGTAATTAATATAGTTAATACAGACTAGTAATTAATATCAAAGACTTCTTATTCTGTCGGTATCGATAGTCTAAGAGTTTAACCACGTGGGATGGTTAAAAGATTCAGCAGTCTGGTCTCAAACCTTGGCCCTCTCGTTATCGAGGTAAGCTGGTCTGCAACCTTTGTCCTCTCGTAATTGAGAGAAATATGGTCTGGTGATAGAAAACCCAGGTGGGGTTTTATTCGGAACATCGAAAAGGGCTGTCTCAACAGTATCATCCTCACTCAATCATCTTATACAAGAATTAGATGTAAACCTTATATCTGAGGCTATTATATAAACAGCATTATGGTAATGTGGCCGTATTGTCTCCCCTGAGTTTTACAAAATTGTACCAAACGGACCAGTTCGTAGCTGGATTCTTCACCGATCTTTTATACCTTCTCTGGAACATAAATGTTGTTCAGACCTGTGAGGTGGAAGAAATTCCTTTGTTCTCTATGAAAATTCACTCTGTCTCTATACTGTGGCCATGAGGAGATAATCTCCTCCAGGAATTTACGACCTCTCTCTGACCACAGCAGCCTGGGTGTAGGAGACAGGGAGAGGGGGATGGGGCTTGCTGTACCCAAAGAGGGCAACGTCATGACAATGATGTGACTAAAATGAAAGGGTATTTAGTTGACTAAAATGGCCCACTATTTTCATCATTTTGAGAATAACTAGACTAAATCTAAACATTGACATCTGTGTACATACCTTGGCCTCCATGCCTCCTATCCCCACCCTGGATTTTGTGCCGTAGGTGATCGACAGCTGGTCACCAGGGTAGAAGATGTCAATGAGTTTGGCGTCATCCGTTCCAGGAGGGCTGTCGTACAGTCCTACGAGAGATGGGAGGTAACTATGGTTACGTGATTGTTTACTTGCACAAAGATTACCTTCCAGTCCAATCCATCAGTGATATTTCCAAATACAACCAGGGTTGTGTTAATTAGGGCACGCAACGGAAAACGTTTTAAAACATTTTGCAATGGAAAATGTGTGTTTCCTATTGTACAAGTCCAGGTGGTCACTTCCTGTTTGTCTGTTTTCTTCCATTCTGTGCCTGACAAACACAACCCAAAATACCTGTAGTTCTCCCTCTTACATGAATTCTCCTAAATGAGCGTGTGTGGTTTTGACCCAGAGTGCTGGCAGATGGTGTGCTGCCTAACGGCAGGTAGCATAGTGGTTAGAGCTTTGGGCCATTAACCAAAAGGTTGCCAGATCGAATCCCTGAGCTGATAAGGTAAAAATCTGTTGTTCTGCCCCTGAACACGGCAGTTAACACACTGTTTCTAGGCCGTCATTGTAAATAAGAATTTGTTCTTAACCTGTTAAGACTCTAGGGGCAGTATTTCATTTTTGGATAAAAAGACGTGCCCGTTTTAAGCGCAATATTTTGTCACGAAAAGATGCTCGAATATGCTTGGAATTGATAGTTTTGGAAAGAAGACAGTCTTACGTTTCCAGAAATGCAAAGATTTTCACTGTGAGTCCCTTAGAACAAATGCTTCGGGCAAAACCAAGATGTATGACCGACCAGGAAATGCACAGGATTTCTGAGGCTACGTTTTCCATGATCGCCTTATATGGCTGTGAATGCGACAGGAATGAACGGACTCTTTCTCTTGTTTCCCCAAGGTCTTTGCAGCATTGTGACGTATTTGTAGGCATATCATTGGAAGATTGACCATAAGGGACTACATTTACCAGGTATCCCGCTTGGTGTCTGCGTGGCAATCGGTGCGCAAAAGTCAGGTCCCGGTATTTTTCCATTCAAATCTCAGAACAAACCAGGCTACAAGGACGGTGCTTTCAATGGAGAGAAATATGACAAACCACCTTCAGGATTGATTCAAACAACGTTTTCCATGTTTCAGTCGATATTATGGAGTTAATTCGGAAAAAAGTTCGACATGTAGGTGACTGAATTTTTGGTTAGTTTCGGTAGCCATATGCATAGTAACAAAAGGGAACGATGTGTCCTACACAAGAATCTTTCAGGAAAAACTGGACATCTGCTATGTAACTGAGAGTCTCCTCATTGAAACATCTGAAGTTCTTCAAAGGTAAATTATTTTATTTGATTCCTTGGCTGGTTTTTGTGAATATGTTGCGTGCTAAATGCTAACGCTAATGCTAAGCTAGCTATCACCACTCTTACACAAATTAGTGATTTTCTCTGGTTCTAAAGCATATTTTGAAAATCTGAGACGACAGGATTGTTAAGAAAAGGATAAGCTTGAGAACAGGCATATTTATTTCATTTCATTTGCGATTTTTAGAAATCGCTAACGTTGCGTTATGCTAATGAGCTTGAGGCTGTAGTTACGCTACCGCATACGGGTTTGGTCGGACTATGAGGTTAACTGACTTGCCAAGTTAAATAAAATGTTAAAAAAATAATAAATGTGTTGCTGTGTTAGCAGCGTACCTTCTACGTCAGAGAGAGCAATGAGGAGGTCTGCCTTCATCTCCACGGCCAGG